>NC_142490.1:19830688-19953781 GCF_965113065.1 Corylus avellana | reverse complement strand
TTAATATTCCAAAAAAAAAAAAAAAGCAAAGGGTTGAAATTCGAGGTTGATCCTTTATATTAGATAATAAACTAATAATTATTATGGGTTTGTAACTTGTAAGCACTAGATAACACCCGATTTTTGGGGCCCCCCATAATTAATTAACATAATTTAATTTTTTGTTTATTTTTAATACAACAAGGACAACAATAATCAATTAATTTTTGATCTTTGAGTCTATCACCTTTAGGGGACAGTGTGACAACAGAATTTTTGGGATCCTAAGAGTGACCAACATAGTTTCCTTTTGTTTATTTAAGGTAGCTTCTACTTATAAACACGCCCCCTAATCAAGGAGATTTAATATATTTATTAGAATTCGGAAAAAAAATGAGAGATGGAGAGAGAGGTGCCGGGAGTTTGGATTTTAGGGTTTTTGAGGAAGTTTTCAAGTTGTCTAAAGCGTAAAGCTTATTTGTTCTGGTACCTCAAACCAGGAGCGGAAGCACATACATGCTTGCGGGATGATTGTCCCCCCAAGAATTTTTAAAAGTCTTAAAAAAAAACACTTATTAAATCCACTTCTATCCCTAATATTTCACTTTTCGTCCACCCCAAATCATTTTTTCGCCCCTCAAATTACTAGTTGAAGTCTACTCTCAAATCAAATTCTTTCTTGGTTTTATGATCAACGTGGCTTTTCACATAGCACAAAGAATTGAACATATTAAAAAAAACAAAACTCAAATATATAACAATAAAATTACATTTCTTTTCACATTGCACAAATCCGAACGCCTTGCGCAGTGTGAAAGGAAATGTAGTAACAAAGGCTTCTTCATTTTTTTTCCCCTCGTTATAGTAGTAAAATGGCTTACGAATATAATGGCTAATTAAGAGAAAAAAACTTACCTTTCACACTCCACAAATTTTATGGCTAAAATCCTTCCTCTCTTTTTTACTATGTATTAAACAAGTTTTTTTTGGGGGCGGAACTTAGGGGGCTTTGTGAGATGGTCTTGGGCCTCTCTCAACCTAAAAGCTAGTTCAAGAGGTGAGGCTTTCCCTTACACTTATAAAGTAACCACTAACCCCTTCCACAACCGATGTGAGATAATCCCAACAATCTCTCCCTCACACATCGGGCCTTGAATCGGAGCAGCGATAACCCGTTTCTTCCATAAATTGTTGGACCGAGACTTATTGGTAAACTCGGGCTTTGATACTAGTGTTAGGTAGTCTTGAGTCTATCTCAACTCCAAAAGCTAAGTTAAGAGGTGAGGTTTTCTCGCATATTTATAAACTGACCATCAGTCCCTTCCACAACCATATTGTAGGATAACTCAACAGGCTTGAGCCTCCAAAAATTTAAAACACCCATAAAATATATATATATATATATATATATATATAAGGTAAGCTCTCAAAAATAAATTTCCTCCCCCTTACTCAAAGTTCTAGTTCCGTCGCTGCTCCAAGCCTCCCGTACCCCTTTTCTCTTATTTGTTTTTCAAAATATGAAAGGACAAATCTGCTCTCTCATTTACAAGAACCAGAGAGGATTATGTTCCCCAATTAAGAACCTTTACAATTCTTTCAAATTTGCAATACAAAGAATCCACACAGTTCATTAAATTGAAATAATAATAATTAATTAATTAATTTAAAAAAAAAAAAAAAAAAAAACCCTATATCGTAAAGACAAAGGAAAAGGTCTGAAAACTGGGGTATGGCCATTAATTTAGGGGCAATAATCAATTAATTTGTATATCTGCAACCACAAAATGCCCCCCCGGGATTCTGGCATATGGAGGTTGATCATGGCTGACACTGTAGCTGTATAGGGTAGCATTATTGCAATAATGGTACTGCCCTTCTTTTTTTATTTTTCTGAGCACTTATTTATTGGCATTCATTAATTATTTAATTAATTTACTATTAAATTTGGCAAATTGTGGCACAAATTTCAACTCACCTCTCACTTGTTTTTTTTCTTTTAGAAAAAAAAAATTTGAGTCTCATTCATTGATAAACGAATATAAAACTCAAATAATATAAAATAAAAGCTCTGAAGTAATCATAGCCAAAGTTACGAAGTTACAAGCGACAAAGATGACGTATTACATTCTAGACTCAAACAAAATCTGTTCACCTATAACTAATTTTCAAATTAAACAGCAAATCTAAATTTTGAGTCTATTTGGCGCAGATCTACTCATCTGCCTCTCATTTGTTTTGATGTGTGATTAATCTCTACTTAAATTAGTTTATATATTTTTAGTTGGTTTTAGAGTGTGAAATTTTTAGGTGTATTATTAAAAATTAAATTTCATGTAAGAATCACACGCTTTAACAATAAATGTCAATTTAATAGATTGAATTTAAAGAATTTTCTCTCGCTCAGTTTAGAAAAAAATCTAAATGGTTTTTAAATTGAGAATTTGGACATTTTTAGATATAACCATAAAGATTTTTTTTTTTTTTTTTTTTTTTTTGCGTGTCAAGAATTCTAATGTGAAAGTTGATCGAATTCTTAATTTCATTGAGAGAAATGTTATTAATAAATAATCATGTTGGAAATTTTTAATTATTTGGGACTATCAAGAATTTTATATATGTTTCTATTTTAGTAGCATGTTGTATAATGAAAATAACATTTAGATTTTTTATTACCACATCTTTCCACATCATTTGCATTTCTTGAAGAGTCCATTTTGATCGACTATGAGAGAAAAAGACATACATGTAAATTGTAAACCCTAACTAAATTATTTAATTTTTTTTTTTTTTATTAGCAGTGCAATATATGTTGTAAGTCTCAGTCAATTACATTTTTAATCCCATTGAATGATTCAAACCCATAGAAAGTATGCACTTTATTTGACCTTTTTTTTCTTGAGGTGAATCTAAAGAAGGGAAATTAGAATCAGTACAATCTTATCCAACAATTATCACATAATTTTTTATTTTTTATTTTTTATTTTTTGACAAAATTTCATTCTTCATTCAAACTGAAGAAAACTAGAGTATCCTTAGGATTATCACGAATACCCTCAGGAATTTCTTAGATCCATACCATATTCATGATTTGAATGACGGCCGCCTTTGCAAGACCATGGGCCTCAAAATTAGCATCTCTTTTAGCATTACGAATCTTCCGGCTCCTTTAAGAATTATCGCACAATATTTATACGATATATAGTTTCCGCCAATCTTTTGATTTTTTTTTTTAACTACTGATCCAAGATTTGAATAAAACTGTCAAATTAGTATTGTGAAATAATTATAAAATAAAAATGTAATTTTTAGCATTATTCTTCATCATCCGCTGAGAGACTAACCAAAAGAAACCTAAACGAAATAGCAAAACAGAAGATTATGAGAAAATTACCAAAGATGAATAGGACAATTCATTTATTAATTGTAACTTGTTTTAAAGTCCAAGCCCTACTAGAAACTAGTTGTGAAAATTAAATTCACCTAAATCTGTTATAATCATTGAATTTTCTCAATTCATAGATAACTTTGGTACAACTAAAAACTTAAACACCTATTGTTTCTTTAAACCCATTTTTTTTTCAATTAAATAAAAGACATCAATGATTTAAAAAAAAAAAAAAAAAAAAACAACTTGCATTAAAGACATAAGTAGACAATCATATATATTAATGATTTATTTATTTAGTATTATTGTAACTTACAAGTTACAACAATGAACCAATGATTTAGTACAACGACACAATTAATTTCTGGATCCGAATCCAAACAAAATCCATGACATCGAGGCCACGTGTGGATCGCCAGGTCCCCATCATGTGTCAGTGCCACGTGTTCAACGACTATTTAACATGTCATAAAGTTGAACAAACTGCAACTAATGAAATATAAACCATTAATTAATTATAATTAGGAATGATGAAAAGATGAAAGTCAAATAGATCTTATATTGTTACTTTTGCTGACTCAATCAAATCCAAGCAATATAATGAAAGTTTTCTGATCTTTTTGGTCCAAAACTGTGGTTGTTGGGATGTGATGATTAGGATTTTTAGATTTGGATTAGTTTGAGATCTAGATTTTCAATAATTTTCTGTTTGGATCGTTAATGGAACCTTTATCTGTCCAAACAGAAGGCGTATTGCTCGAAGTTTGCTTGTACAGTTTTTTCACATGTACTGCTTAAGGCGATCACAAAATTACTAGAGGTTTGCTCTGTTAATATGATTAACAGAGCACGTGATATATGTTCTTATAGTATGTGACTATCACATGTATTTTATAGTATGTGATTATTACTAGAGGTCACTAGTTCGAATCTCCATTCCCGCGGACATGTTAAAAAAAAAAAAAAAAAAACATTAATATTAGAATTATATGTTCTGAAGTCAATAGACTTTGCCGAAAGAATTTCCTTCAACCTAATTTAACATAATATCAGTACTAAAAACCGCCTTTTTATCGGCATTTCTCTATCAAAAGAGTTGTTTTGAGTAAGGGTTGATGTGGTTGGCAAGAAGATTGAGGTCCACAGAATAATTTGGTGGCATTATCCGTATTCCTTAGAGAGAAAACCCTTTGAGTAAGGTTGATGTAGGTATCATATCATATCATACAAAAGGAGTGAAAACCCATACATACATACATACATACATACACATGGAAAGCGATGGTGCTACGTGTTGCACATACGAGGAGTTGCCCATGGGATGCTGTAGTGGATGCCGTTGGAGTGCACTCCAGGAAGTTTTGAAGTATTAAGGCCGTGTTTGGGTGTTAGGTATAAATTGATTTTGACATCTTCAATCCTCATCACTGTTTTTAGATATTAATTTATTGAGTAACACTTCCAAATACCTTATCCTTCATAAATGTCGTATTTGACAAAGTACATTTCAGATAAGATTAATTGACTTTCTTAGATAATTGAATGAATGAAAGAATCATCTTCATTCCTATACTTAACTGCAATGTCAATTTCAAACGTCTATAATTGCCAACCTTATCCTCTGAGATTAATTGTAGAATAGGCTAAACATGCTTCCAAATCCAACCAACTTATTGATGAAATCATCTTTTCTTTTTTTTGACCTGAGAATAGCTATATGGGGGTAAAGATTTAATTTTGGAAGGTCTATCTCATTAAAAAAAAAAAAAAAAATTATATAATTTAGAGAAATTTTTAAAATTTTGGGTAGTTCCGCCACCGCAAGCCTTATGCTCTCTGTATGTCAATGTAAGAACTTTCTTTTAGGGCAAATGAACTAACAAAAACACAAATAACGGGCTACAAAAAAGAAATGAAAAGAAGGGAGACTAAGATCTCTAATGGAGACAACAACCAGCGGAGGGATGCACAGCCAATAAAAGCGACTTATCTAGTGAGAATATGCGCAGGTTAATTAGCACTACAATGAACTTTATGAAAACTCCAATATGGAATCAAACTCCAAAGCTGGTGTGCCTCAAGTGCCTATCTAGTTGTGGTACAACCACAGTAGTGTTCATTTCATATGTCCATTAGTTTTAATGATCTCTTGTCTAATGAAACAATTTCATAATTTTTCCGCTGATATTGAACAATGAGCAGTTTGATAAGCTTCTTGTTCAAATGTGGCAAGGAATTGAAATGGCAATGTCTCAAAAACTATTATTGAATCCAAAAGAACATCAAAATAATGAAAGGGAAAATTGAGCATAGCCTATTGTTGCATGTAGTTTTCTCATGTTATGTCTGGTGATATTGCTCAAAGAGAAAACCACTGGGATAGTCATTATCACATTAATGGTAAAATGTTGATAACAAGCAGCTGTAATGCAGATTTTGCTTTCAACGATGACACTATATGGAACATGGCACAACATGAACTGAAACAAATCTTTTACATTTGAACACAATAAAGGTGAACAATGACAATTGTAGAGAAATCAACTTCATTTTGTATTTGTTTCAATCAGAAAGAATTTTTCACAAATTAAAGCACAAGAACAAGAGAAACGTCAAAAATTACAGAAATATGATTAAGAAACACAAACACATCGATGAGGCTTGTGGCAATGTAACCAAAGGCGTCCAGTAATCTAAAACAAGTCCCAGAGCCAAGTGAGCCTAAACAGAAGGAAACAGTAATCAACAAAAATAGAAGAAAACAGCAATAGTAGATAGATAAACAAGGGAAAATAAATTGAGTTCCACTTAAAATCACATAAAGGAAAGAAAGAAAAAAAAAAGTAAAAGAAAAAAGACTTTAAAGCACCTGTTGCAACTTAGATGGATCCCACCGAAAAACATTATGCAAAACACAATCCAAATTCAGCCTCTGCGAGATGCTAATTCAGTTTTCCTGGTCTTTGGTGCATATGCAAATTGGCTAAAGTCTCTGCCAACGGTTGGCCTTCAATGAAAATACACCAAGTTAAAGATCATGATGCTAGTAGTAAAAGTCACGAGCAATAAAATTTTGGCATCAAGGTTAAGGTATATTACCTATTGGTACAAGTATTCCGAACATCTTTCAGAGGAGCACGGAGACCACTGGCGCGAGAACCAGATGAGGAGCATCTAAATGATGATATTACTGAAACGAATTTTTCCATTGATTTTTCTGCTATTTCTGAATAACGGCTTAAATGGGAAATGTTGGATCCAAACTTTCCTTCTTCAGCTTTTGTCTCTGTAGATGTTTCGCTGAAGTCAGGAACGGAGTGACCTAAAAGGAATGAAACATATCAAATGTTTTTGTCAAGGTTAAGAGCTCAATTATCAGAGTAAAAAAACATACAAGATGTCTTTTCTACTATGTTAAAAAAATCAAGAACAGACCAGCCTTAGTACTTAGCAACGAAGGCATGACTCAATAAGAAAACAACTTAGCTACACAAATCAACTTACAGAATCTTAATGTACCTCTAAAATCAAATGCAGGTTCATGCAACCATGTACCTATATTTGTCAAATATTCTGTGTAATGCCATTCATTAATTTTTTATTTTTCTCTTTTTCCTCAATGCAAACAGTGCCTTACATTCTTCTATAGTTTGCTCTACTGTATTGCCTCCTAATCTGATAGCTGAAGCTTCTCATTTCTCCCTCTGGTCTCTCCATCATATGCCTTTAAGGCCCTTCTCCGTCCCTTTCAGTTTCTGTAAAGCCATATGATTCCCATCCTCTCTTTAGTTATTCTCTTTATTTAATTACTCATCCGGATGGTTTATCCTCCCATACAATAGACTGCATCCTATTCATCCCTTTTGTATTCCTCCACAGGATATCTTTTCACTATCTCTTTTTATTACAAGTTTCTCTATTATCATTTCTACCTTCATCATAGCAGATGTTCAATATCTTAGATGCTAGTTGATCAGTGTATTAACTCCCAGCCCAAACTCAAATGCAACGAACTTCCTATTAGATGGTTCTTTCCCTGGCCTGCACAATGTCGGTGATTGGACGGACCATATCAATCCAGCCACCTTGCATTTGTTGTACCATTTTAAGCTTTCTTTGATGGATCACTGCCACAACCCTGACTACAGGCATCATTTAAGAAATTCATGTGCATTCATTGATCAATCAACATAAAGGGAGCTTCTATTCTTCAACATCAATGACGTTAATACCGTAATTATATGTACATTCCTCTTATCTTATGCTATCATGAAAAAAGGAATCGTTCTAGAAGCTGATGAGTCTTGAAGGATTCCTTTTATCTTATGTGCAAAGATAAGAGGATTGCATATATCAGTGGTGCTCATCTGATAAGAGGAATGTGCCACATTAGACGAACACATTTGCAAGCAAGCAACGTAACATTATGCCATATAATGATTCCTTTAAACAGAAGTCCCATAATTCTCACATATTGTCATGAACCGAGTTCGAGGGATTACTGCATATAGCTGACAGTCCATTAACCTAAAGCTGGACTTCACTAAAAGATATAGCTTTTAACTAAACTAAGTAGATGTTTTCAGCATTTATAGATGTACTCTGGGACCATAACAGGTTTCAAATGTACCACCATAAAAATGAATGACAACTGAAAATAAAATAAGAACTTATTAAACGAGAAAGAAAGCTTCATATAGCAAGACAACAAGCATAAGATCAAACAATCACATCCATGCTTAAATACGTTAATCACATAAGTCTAATTTAGTAAAGCACAGACTTGAAAACAAAGAATTCAGAGTCATAGCTCAATGAAAAGTATGAAATTAAAGCAATAATAAAGTTTACTTCTCAGATAGAGTTCATTAATAGCTCTTGACATTGATACATACCATTATCGAGAAGAGGTGCATCTGTACGCCTTTGCTTGGGTTGCACATTTTCCTGAAGCAGTTTAAATAATAAAGAGTACAAAGATTATTCAAGGTGCCATCACAACATAACTAAAAGAATAAAGTGAGAGCACCCACTTTTTGAGAACAGTCATTTGACGAGGTCTTCCGTTTCATGACTTTGTCCCTAAAATCATTATTTCTGAAAAAAGCATCCACGGGTGTGTTATTCTCATATGTATCAGCGACATCATCAGCCTTGACCTTCTCTTGTTTATTGTTTGGGTCCTTCTGGTTTTCAGACTTACGCTGAAAGTAAGAACTTCTTATGACGACCTTTCTTGTACCTGTCTTTGTTTCGCCCTCAACTGCATCTGGAACATTCTTACATTCATGCTCCTTATGCAATGTTGTACAAGGGTTATGAATTGAATACCTGGGTTGCTGTAGAGTTTGTTTTGGATTTCTTGTCTCAGACACCATATCTTTTACATGAATCAATATTCAAGCAAGTGAGTACCATGTAAACTCGTCATTGAATATGTAGATCTTAAGGGAAACAGTAGCCTTACCATAGGTTGGAGATTCTGAAAATTCTGGAATTTCAGTGGTGAAACCATCTTCTACCTAAAGAAAGAAAAAGAAATTAACTTATTATATCAAAGTTCGGTCTAAGAAGATATTAACAATCAACTATCACGTGATATTCAACTGAAGTTTGTCACCACTCCCGTTCATGTCACTCACAGGGTTGTCAGCAGGAGAAACAATGGCCATGTTTTCGGGGTCAAGCAGGGATGCTGGCAAGCAGTTCATTTTACATGCAGCAGCCTCCAACGTGATGTGTTCCTTGTAAACAAGAGGAGAGTTATCCTCTGGAATTGCATGATTAGGTGATGTTCGTGGGGCCCTGAATTTTCTCTTTGCTTCAAGGGATGCAAAGCCTTTAGACGTTAAGGAAAATTGAATTACTAGAACAAAAATGTAAAGGAAACCTTTGGTGCTCAGTGGTGCCATAAACTTATAAACTATTACTTAGGTTTTACACTCTAACCTCCCTAATATATTTCTGCCATAGATCACATGCTGATACCTGTTTAGTCCTTAAAACCATTATTTGAGAACTTTGTTCGATGAATTTAAGACTGCAAAAATTACCTATAATTTGTCCAAATACAGACCAGCAGCTTACGTGCAAAGGAAAATAAAAAGTTTGTCCAATGTGGTTCCAAGAAAAATGGTAGATACAGGCCAGATCCCTACAGGAAGTGATCCCGCATCACAAGACAAGCTCCTAGCATTTTTTGGTTCTAATACATGAACCAGAAAACATATGGCAGGATACATATAGAAACTCCTGTACTTAATTTTTAAAATGTGATATGTAACTTACAATAAACAAAACCAAAAAGAAAAGAAAGAAAGAAAGAAAGAATGATATGATCAAAGCCAAGAAAAAAGGGTTTCAAAGGATACAGAAATACTTAGTCAAGAGATTCTTCTGAACCGGCAAATCTAGCTTTTTCTTCACGCTATCAGGATTAAATTGTTTACTTTGGGATGTTTTGTTAAGCACCGTGTCAGCACTAACATTCACTCCCTGTTTGTCAAAAGATTGACAAGTCGAGCACAATCACAAGTAGTGAGGAGCAAACTTTAAGCAAAGTGTAACAAAATTAATTAGTTCAATTCCCCAAGTCAAAAGTAATGTTTTCATCTCCAATGCCGTATATAGACCATATAGGTATCAAAATAAAGTTGAAAGTTCTCACTATTCTGCTTTGCTATATTAATATCATTTATAAACTACACGTCCAGCACTTAATAGTTCATTTTCAGAACTTGTTCAACAAACATTTCTCAATTGTAATTAAGATAAAACTAACTAATGTGCTGAGAGATGAGAGTTAATTGGATATATAACAGCATTCTAATACCCACAGAGAATAAAAAAGAGTTTGGTGACACCTCAGTGCTTGAGAAACATCAACCTAAAATATTGAAGTATGAAAAAAAGAAAAAGAAAAGTCATGAAGTCATGCAGATGGATAAAACAGAGATTATAGTCAAACAAGGGATATCAACAGACTGAAAAGAAGATTAACTATCATACACAAGATACAAGACTTGCACTTTCTAATTGATTCACAAATATTGGATTATATAGACCAGGATATAAGATTAAGCCCGGTCATAAAGTTTGTAGTAACAGTATGGATTTAGATTAATTAAAGACATAATGTGTTTGTGTTTATGAATGCACATGTATAAGTACTTAGCTAAATATGATTTTTAACAAACTCTCCCTTAGTTAATACGGTTCTTAAGAAACTGCCCCCTTAAAATCTTCCTTTTTCTATTCTGAGTAAATTTCCATTTATGCTTTTCTTCTTCTCTCTTTCCAACATAGGCTAATTGGAGCACAAGTGAAAGCAGGTCACCTAATTAATTGTACAAAGAATCCCAAAGCAACTGCCCTTGAAAATGAGAGAGAGAGGGAGAGAGAGAGAGAGAGAGAGGATGTACCTGAAACTGCATTTTGGTAAATGGATCAAGATCACCTTCTGCTATGCCTTTCGCTGTATGTTGTGATATCAATGTATCCCATGTCAAGGAATGATTTCTAGCATTTCAACTATTAGAGCAAAAATGTGCAGAGAATTAGACAAAAAAGCAGAGTAAATAAAGGATATGGGCCTAGGAAGTCCGAATCATCTCCAACATTATCAGATATGTCGGACAAATGTACAAGTTCTTCATTGATAGGATCATAAACTCGTTGATGCTGGAAAGTCAATATTGCTTTCTTGAATGATTCTTCATATAATGGAGGAACAGAAACAGTGCTGTACCTCAAGTGCTTAATCACCTATATCGAACGAATCAACATTTGGAATGCATCAAAAAGATTAATAATTCACAAATTGAATTTAACGACTTCTGACGAAAACAAATCTGCAAGCCAGTTGAAACCAAAAAACTTCTTTCTGCTCACAACCAAAAGCATTTCTTGGTATCTCTCCATTTTTTCTATTATCTTTTGTTTATGTGTGCTTGCATGCATATACTCCTGGTCTATCTAGTTAAACATATGCAGTTATCAAGTGCAATGACAATGAAATTCACCTTGTCGTAACTTTTGAACTTTTTAATTAATGCATGAGCCCTTTTCAGGCCCATTCCTGGCAATGACTGCAAGTAGTCACATCCACTCAAAATACACATCTCAAGAAGCATCTGCTTACTGAAACCTGCAAAACTGAGATCCTTGTTCTGTTGGAGCATGGAATATTGAAACTGAACACCTTGCCCAAACTTGTCCATTTTATAGATAATCTGGTTTCAACAAAGAAGTTTAAGCGTCTCAAACAAATTGTTAAAATAATGAGCATAAAACAGTAGGAATAGAATAAGATTTTTCTATGGATCATAGCAAAAATTGTAATGAGATAGGAAATTAAACTAATCGACTTCTATTTAACTCACTCTGGGACAACCGAATGGTATAAGATCTGAATCCTCAGTGATAACTGCTTCAACTTGTTTGCTGATTGCCAAGAAGGTCATTTGGGCATCTGCCTCATAAGGAGCCACAACATACGACACATTCTCCTGTTTTAACACCTTCCATATGAAATAATGTCAATAGGAAAGAAGATAACATTATGAAGAAGCATCTAGAAATATAAATCTATTTCATGATCTGATCCTTTTGGAGAATTAGTCTACTCTTGTGCCTCAAAAATGCCTTTATCCTACCTGGATTAGTTCACGTGCAATCAGAGGTGAAATATCAACAGCTTTCTGGTAGCACTCATACGCTGCAGAAGAATTTCCTCCGGACTCGTGCTCAATAGCACGTGCAAGATTTTCCTTCCTCGTCCTGCATGTGCAGGTAGACAAAAATTCTTTAGCTGAAGGCTTTAATGACTACTCAAATTTCAGTAATCAAAACGTAAATATAACCCCTTTCGCAGTCAAATAATCTATGTCCAAACCCATTGGATCTCAGTACAGAGAGCAGAAAAGAAACAACACAAGACGTGTCAAACAGCAGAGAAGCTCCATATTGTGTATTTTGGAGGCAAATCAAGGAGACATCTAAAACAATGGAACTTTTTCATTAGAGGAGGTGGGAGGTATTACAGGTAGAGCAAGTTTTTTCATAATGAAATGGCTTAATTAAGTGTTTCAACCCCATGCAAGAAAGTGATAATGAGGGCAGAACAGCTAGAGCTCAAGTTGGTGACTACATATTGTCCAACTCATCAACCATTTCTAGTACTTAACACATACCCAAACAACCAAATGTTAAAACAACAAATACCAATCTGAACTCTGTCTGTCTTATTTAGGTTAGGAAGAGTATCATAAATCAGTCACGTTCAACTATACAAACAAATTTTAATTTGAGTGGAGAGCTTGATACAACAGTAAAAATAATATTTCAACAACAGTTGGATACTCAGCAATCTAAACAGAGCTGAAGAACTAATGAAGCCAATTCCAACAAGTTAGAATAAGGCTTTGTTGCATTGTCCACTACTAACAGCCATCTAGTTAGGCGAAGACCAACAAGGGGCACACTACCAGTGCAAGTGGGGGTGAAACTTCAAAAGATATCTAACATACCTGGCACGCTTGTTCTCTTGTTCACCCTTCATTGGCAAAAGACCTCCATCGAATACAAGGATAGGTTTAACACCACAATGTCGTAGCAGGTTCACTCTATGCATGCAATATTCAATGTGCCTGAAAGATCAGATACAAAATGCATAAGAATTACATACATTTGATATCGCAAATATGAGTGAAACACTGACTTCTATCATTTGTTGATTTATAAAATGACTTGCCAGACACATTATAGATAATTTCTCTTGGTTGATGATAACACTGATATTTTATCTCCTTTAAATGAAACTGTCGAAAATAAGTTTTTCGAGGTTCATATGTAACCTATTGCAAGTGGTTGGCTTAACTGAGTTAAGTGCAAAACTGGTTGAGATAAACATTCCCCCCATTCCCAAAGAGGATAAAAGGTGATGCAAGGTTGCTTACCATGGTACTGTTTTAGTGAAAATCACCAGAGAGTGCGTTTCAGGGCAATAAAGGATGAACCCTCTCCGCAACTCAACCAAAGAAATACATAAAAAATTTAACAAAAGTATCTTTTTCAACAGAACCCATTTTCCATTTCTTCCCCTCAAGCCCTCTTGGCAGATAATCCAAACCCATAGAAGAGCAGAGAGATTTGTGCGAGAGTTGATTTTAGGTTTGGGGCATTTGAAAATGCATCAAATGCCCAAGACAAGAAGACAATCACCCCAATTCAATAAAATCATCGAATCTTCGACTACATTACGCAAAAGAGACGTTTTTCATTACTTGAGCACTTACCAAGAAAAACCCATATCCAAAAATTTGACAAAACCATTGACACGTTAAACTAAATAAAGAAATCTAAGTATTTATTTAAACACACCTGGTGGTGGGTAGGCCTTTGCAGAGCTCTCTGCTGCAAGACAAGGCACCCTTGTGGAGCCAAGAGTAGGTGTCGACCGCAACACAACAGCCGTTCAATTCCTTGATGTGGATTGGCACCATGATCGATTTCAGCAGCGGCAACAGCCCCTGAATCCCCATGTTGCTCCTCAACCTGTACGAGGTTTGAGCTGGGGACCAAATGCTTTACTTAGCTGCTACCAAACTGCCCCTAATCTTGGATTATAGACTAGAGCATTTACAGAGAGAGAGAGAGAGAGAGAGAGAGGGAGAGAGGATTTTATGAAGCGAAACAATGTGAGTGATTGTGCCCCCAAATGGCGGGAAAGTTTTTGTCTGTACAATTGTTGTGGGTCCCAGATAGGGCATGTTTGGCACCAAGTATGATATGGCTTCGTTATGGACAGAAATTAGCTACCAACTATAATTGTTATAAATAAGTCTAATAAATTATTAAGTATCCCTTAATATGTGAAAAGTATATATATTTTTAATAACATGTGTTTTTCATATTTTTTTAATAGCATTATTTTTTTTAAAAAAAAAAAAAGTGCTTCTCACATGTTGATGAACACTTGACAATTTATTAGACTGGTTTGTAACTAAATTTTGTCCCCTCCTCGGCCGAGCATGCGCCTATTATCCAAACAAGTTGTTCAGGTAGAAAGATCCTCTATTAGGGATTCTACAATTTTTCATGTCCTCATCTCTTTAGATAAAAATTTGTAACAAAACAAGGATCCCCTATGCTTTAGGGTTTGAATTGCTCACATGTTAATGGACACTTGACAATTTATTAGACTGATTTATAACTAATTTTTATCCTCTCTTTGGCCAAGCATGGGCTTATTGTCCGAACAAGTTTTTTCGGTTAGAAAGCCCCTCTCCTCTTAGGGATTCTACAATTTTTCATGTCGGGGGGAAATTTGTAAAAGAACAAAGATCCCCTATACTTTTAGGGTTTAAATTGCTAGCAATTTAGGCATTCTAAGTGCAAGAATCTTGATCAATTATAAAAAGTCCCCGTCGCATGCAGTAGGGTGCAAATCATACTATTGCTATATACATAGCAAAAATATGCATTTGTTCATTTATATAACAGGTCGTATAGTAGGCCATAAATTGGAAGAATTCAATAAACTCCATATTTTGATCTAACTTACATCCATATATACTCTATAATTTTAAAACTATTGACCTATTTGTGAGTTTTAATTAAAAGTAACAAAAATATAGTTAAGTTTTATTAAGGATCTATTTGTACACTACATTTTTTTAATGAGAATTATAGATATTATTTTGAAATTAAAAAAAAAAATGTTAAACGACTATTTTTCTGTTATTAATAAATATTCCTCCTGGAGAGTAGATTGGAATGCTCTTAAAACTACACGTCGTTCCACATGCCTTGGTTCCCACGTTCCCAGCTCTTTCGCGCGCCTTTTAGTCATTTTAACTGGGTGTTTCAGACCAAAGCTACGTACGGGGCCCCAATACCTCATTACCCAATCACTGCCTGACGCGTGGATAAAAGCCTTCCTATACGACTTCAAACTCTCGAGTCTTAACAGCACAGCACCGACTTTCTCAGTTCTCTCCTACTCGCTCTCTCACAACCGATCGCCGTTTCCGATCACTGCGTGACTGTGAATCTCCATTTTTTTTTTTTTGCATTCCTTTGTCTCTGACACACGGCCATCGAAATACAGAGGTAAGCTCATGCCCTAACCCTCATTTACTGTTTTTTTTTATTATTATTATTTGTTTTTTAATTTTTCTCGCATTTTTTTAAATAATAATCGACGGGGACGAACGGGGGCTTGAATTAGGGTTACGGTTAGGGGTTGAGAGAAACGATCCCTCTCGGTCTCTCCCTGGAAAAGAAATCGGAGGCAAAATTTTAAATTATAGTGTCTTGTGTCGTTTGGAGCTTTCTTATCATCATTTCGGCTGCTAGGACCATGAGCTTCTTTTTTTTTTTTTCTTTTTTTTTTGGCTTTTACTGATGTGCCAGATCTGAGAGATTGGAAAAATTGTTGGAAGAAGCAGAGGCATACCTCATCAAGATGAAAACTTAGGATTTGCAATCCCACAAGAACTGTAGGACCGGTGGTGTTGGGTTCAAGTTGGGTTCATTTAGGATTTGCAATCCCACAACAAATAATTTATTGTGTTGCTTATTTGCTGAAAAATCTTTTGCAAGGGTTGTTGCCTTGCCCAACACCTGAAAACCAGCCTTGTTTAATTCTTGCAGTTTCTCATTATGGGTACAAGTGAATCCTTGGCATTGAAGAAAGTCTTGGTCAAACTCTCCTCGGAACGACTAGAAGCCACTCATGGTATGCAATCATGTGGGCTATCGCACAATGCTATGCCTAGTGAGTCTGATGGCGAAAAGAAGTTGGGTGTGAATTTCAAAGAAAAATCCTCTATGCTTAAGTCTCATAAGCGTGCGGCTCCCGACTTGATGAAATATCAAAGAGTGAAGAAACAAATGATTGATCATAGTTTGGCTTCAGAGTGCTCCACCACTTTAAAACAACAAAGGACTCATTCAACTGGTTGGGTTTTCAACCAACCTGCATCCAAACAAGCATGCTTGACAAAACACTTGTCAGTAACCCAAATGAACAATTTGGATCTAAATTCTGATGGTGAGTAATTGTTTCTATTTTACCATAAATATGTCATATTTTATAGTATTTCTTCATGATCTAATTATTGGCTTGTTGTTGGTGATGATGTGTAGGGGTTACAAGTGGTTTGGACGATGAAAACTCATGCCTTAATTCTCAGCACACAATTGTTGCCACATATGTTGTTGCTCCCCAAGGATGTCTAGATGTACAACAGTCACCAAAGAAGGCTCTCCGTGCAGCAATAATGAAAAATCAGTTTGCAGAAACTATTTTGAAAGCACAAAAGAAGACACTTTTTGACCATGTAAGTTTAGATTTTTATCATGATGTAACATTTGGATATCTTTGGTACTATGTTTTCTTAGTAGCTCATATATGCTATCTTCTTGTTTGTCATTAGGGTAAAGCAAATCCTTTGAAGATGCAACAGGAAAATGAAAGATTTAAAAGTGTACAGCTTAAAGGTGAATTAAGCAACTCAATATTTTTTCCCTCCCATGTAACGCCCCATTTACTTACAAAAAGTCAAGTGCAATATGATATATCTGTTTGTAAGAATTCTAAGGAGCAAACGCTTCACTTCGATTTTGCAAGACAAGCTCTCAATGTATTATATGTAGTACAATAAATACTATATTTTCTTGTTGACTTTCTATGACCAGAAAGTTTTATATGATATTTCCTCATGACCAAATAAAAAAATAAAATGAAATTAGTTTCCATCTAAAAGACTTGGGATCTCACAATTATATGTGATGAGATTAATTAATACTTTTCACTTAGGCAACCATAGGGAGTGATGGAATTAATTAATACTTTTCACTTGGAAAACATAGGGAGTGAAAAATTGCAAACATAATGATGCTTACCTTTAAATCTTTTTAGAAATAATAATTGATTTTTTGGTTTTTGTTTTTTTTTTTTATATATATATACATTTGGCAAAAGAAATGAGGAAAAAAGAGAGAGTTTTGCAATTTGCTCAACTCTTGGACGCAAGTCTAACATAGAGTGAAGAGTTCCATTGCTAAGAGCATGTATATTGAGTTAGGAAGTAGAGTTTTTATTTTTATAGTTAAAAAGAGCTTCTTCTTTTTCTTTCTTTTTTTATTTTTATTTTTTTTAAACACTTCAATTTTAAGCTTTTTTTCATAATTGCATTCTGGCCATTTTTAGAGTATAAAAGTTAAATAATTTTTTAAAATTTTGTTTTTCATAAAAAATGACAGCTTTTTGTTTGACATAACTTTCTAAGTTCTGAAAATGTTTTTTACCGTCTCTAACGCAATACCAAACAGGGTTTAAGTAATTCTTTTTTTAATGTTGGGATACACATTGTGTCAATATCATATTAGAGATTTCTGCATAAAATTATAGAACTAGAATTATTGCAAATTGAATAGTGCATCCTCATGATTAAGTTTCACGACCTTAGAACATTGAAGATGTGATTAAAATGGGAGATGAAAATTTTTTACCTTGATACTATAGACTATGTTTGAAACAAGTAAAAATGAGGATTTGCATTGATAGTCACATGAAACCATAAGTAAATTGGTGTTTGGCAATTTTGAGAATTTGTTTTCCACCTCTAATTTAGATTGGATGTGAAATATTCCATCATCTTGCATGTCAAGAACTTTCAAAATGATGCCTATTTTTTGTTTGAAAAACAGTCTAGGCTTTTGTTTAACGATTGAAAATGCTAATTTTAGTTTCAATTTTGGTCTGGTTTCTGAAACTAATTTTACCATATTAGCCTTTTTATTTTCCTATAATGCTCAGCTTGTTGGTGAAGGCATTTTGGTTTTTGTCTTTTTCTTTTTAGAAACCCACTCAGTTTAAAGTCAAGTCAAGCTATTCAACTAAAAAGTAACTTTTTAAATTCCTAAAGTAATCTCTCACGTTTCTCTCACACACATTTCAAAACATTCAAACATAGTTGTCTTATATATATATATATATATATATATATATATATATATGTGTGTGTGTGTGTGTTAAATGTTAGAATTCAGTGACAGTTTGAAAAATGGATTATTGTAGCTTCATTACATTTTATCCCTACCCTACTTGTTTCTTTTTTCTAGTCTTATCATACTTACCCTACTTACTTCAATAGACAATGAGCGATAAATCTGAAAATAAAAGAAAAAACATGGGGGCACTAGTTTACAAACAACAGTGGATATATACAGGAAAGGCTGCAGCAGGTCATATGGCAATGTTGAATAGGTGATAAATTAGCAAGCACTTGATGGCTTTCCTCCAGCATTCCCATGTAGTTTGAACATGTTGTCTGGGTCACACGCCTAGATTCCTGGCAACAAATAACAAGCCAGTTAACACCCATGCTCACAATTTTCACAAGATATATATAGTTAAAAGACATGAAAACTAGTATCATATTCCATCTTATATATATATGTAAACTCTATGTCAATGAGACTTCATTATTACTTGGAAGAAAAAAGAAATGCATGGTTAAAATGTATCATGCAGTACATGACATGTGACATGGTGCCAATGTGCATGCTCACATTCAAAACATCCATTAGAGTAATTCTGAAATCACCATGTCCGTGAAGCTGAGAAAATCCACTTGGGATTAGCCTAACCACCAGCTCGATCATAGCAGTGAAGCTTGTCATTAGCCATTAGGTGCAGAACTCTAATGCTATTGGGGGGTCAATCCTGGGGGTAAGACACAGAGACGGAGGGAGGGGGGGACCGGGGTAGGCCATGATCCCCCCCAAATAAGGAAGAAAAAATTTTTATAAGTTAAAATAAAAAAATAAAAAAAGAAAAAAAGTAAAGTAATGTTTTAAGTTTAGTCATTTGGCCTCCTCCAAAAAAAAAAAAAAAAAAAAAAAAAAAAAAAAATTGGCCCTATTTTTAGATTTTTTGGCCATATCCAGTAAAATTTTTTTGCCCTATTCGTAATTTTTTTGGGCCATACCCATTAAGGTTTTTTATTTTTGGTCCTTACTTTCAAATGTCCATTTTTTGGCCCTTACTTTTAAATGCTCACTTTTTTTGGCCCTTATGATAGTCTTTAGTTCATAAAAAACACCCAAAATAATTTTTTTTTAATAAAAAAATTCTAAAGAACCGAAAAAAAAAAAAATTTTGGTTGGCCCCCTCCCATAAAATTTCCTGGCTCCGTCCCTGGTAAGACAGATCAACCACTCACAAACAACCAGTCATGTTAGTCTGACTCATCAACCAGACTAGAAGAAATGTGCCACTGCTGAATAAAGCTGCCCCTCTTCAAATGGTTTTGACACATAATCATCCATCCCGCACTTCATGCACGCTTCGTTTGAAGCCTGAATCACATCAGCTGTCATAGCTAATATTGGTTTGGTGTGTGCCAACGAGCCACATTCCCAAACATTTCTATTGATGCAATTTCCTCATTAAACTGCAGATTCTCCTTGTTGCTTCAAACCTGCATAATTGTAGACAGTGTAAGAATGTAGTCCATATACAGATTAAATGGGAACCTACTCTATGAGATGCTAAAAATAAAGGCACTCCTAATCTATCACTTTTCTAACCTTGATGATCATTTTACATAAAATCCAAACAACAACAAAAAAAAAAAAGAAGTGAATGATAACAAAAGATACTAGAGTTTTCATGGAAGGATTAAACAAAAATTTAAAATAGTAACTAGGTCAAGGTCACACTCATTAATACCTTGCTCAACTGAAACATTTACTTACGAAGAGTTACACTAGACACTTTGCATGCAAAACTGAAATTGGAAATTACTACTTACAAAAAACAAATATGGAAATTAGGGACTGAAAAGGCAGATTGGTCAAAAGACTGCTTGGTCAGGGAATAAGCATCTGTTATTCCCAGAAGCCCACTCAAATCCAAATGCTGCAGTTGAGGACACAACTTCCCCAACACTGCCAGGCTAGCATTACCAAACCCAGGGCAGCTTCGGATGGACAATGATCACATGCATTTGCAAGGAGATGGCAGATGCAACCCCATATTTTGATCCTTAATACCCAGGTAGTTCACCATATATAGCAAGAACTCGTTTAAAGTCAAGTAAAGCTATTCAGCTTAGAAGCCTACCTTTTTAAATTCCTAAAGTAATCTCTCACACACATTTCAAAACATTGAAACATAGGCCTCATTTTCTATTTATCCATTTATTCACACTATTAACGTATTGTGCTATGCTGGATACTTGTATTGTGTACTGTAGAGTTCAAGTGTTTTGATAGTTATCTATGAGCATTTCCAATAAAAAAACAACTACAACACAGACACACACATATATATAAGCAACATCATCTAGGTATCAATTGCAGAACTTTTCATTATCATGTTCTTCTCTTCATAATTCTTATGGATACAATTCTGCATAGGAGGTATAAAAATCAATTTTGCTGTGGGAAGATGCTATCAAACTAATTCTCTTTTCAGTTTCCTAATTCTCTTTTGCACTCATTTTCTAAAGCTCATGTATAAAGCTAATATGCTCAGAAACAAAAATAAATGTAGCTATTATTTATCTATCAACATTACTATTTGTTTTGTATTATGTTGTTGGCATCCATCTACCATTTCTCTTTCATTGACAGGATTGAATGTTTACTTGCAGAGATGACTAAGATTAAAGCCCAAATGAAAAAGGCTGAAGTTGATGAGGTAGAGGCAAAACTAAAGCGGCAATGGCAGCGGGAAATAGAAAGAGAAGCTTTTCGAGCTACACTTCAAAAGGTTATCTTCTTCTATCTAATACTTGTTTACATTTCTAGCATATCAAGTATACTTTTCTACGTAGGGTTGAAGCTGTATTTGATGTTGTGCACCTCCCTGCAGATGACAAAAACTATTGATTTAGATGACAATCTGTGGACTCAAAAAGAATTTGATACGTTGATTGGGTCTTCTTGCTCCTATGTTTGGCCCCGTAAAGTACGTTAAGCATATAATCTAGTGCTGCATTTTGTATGAAGAGAAATGGAATTTTGTTTTTGAATGTAAAATCTATTGCCATCTATAAATAGTAGTATATATATATATATATATATATATATATATATATATATATATATATATATATATATTCTATTTATCCATGAGCATTTCCAACACAAAAACAACAACACACACATATATATATTTCACTATACCAACAAAATGTT
The DNA here is from genome assembly GCF_965113065.1 of Corylus avellana. Classification (NCBI taxonomy): domain Eukaryota; kingdom Viridiplantae; phylum Streptophyta; class Magnoliopsida; order Fagales; family Betulaceae; genus Corylus; species Corylus avellana. The sequence goes on along the minus strand of NC_142490.1, from coordinate 19,932,201 downwards.
ATTGGTATGCCAAAAACATTTAAAAATGTTAAATGTTACAATTCAGTGACAGTGTTTGAAAAATGGATTATTGTAGCTTCATTACATTTTATCCTTACCCTACTTGTTTCTTTTTTCTAGTCTTATATCCTTACCCTACTTACTTCAATGGACAATAAGCGATAAATCTGAAAATAAAAGAAAAAACATGGGGACACTAGTTTACAAGCAACAATGGATATATACAGGAAAGGCTGCCATGGTCCTCGGAGGGTGATGAGGCAATGTGGAATGGTGATAAATTAGCAAGCACTTTATGGCTTTCCTCCAGTATTCCCATGTAGTTTGAACATGTTGTCTGGGTCACACACCTAGATTCCAGGCAACAAATAACAAGCCAGTGAACACCCATGCTCACAGTTTTCACAAGATATATATAGTTAAAAGACAAGAAAACTAGTATCATATTCCATCGTATATCATATATATGTAAACTCTATGTCAATGAGACTTCATTATTACTTGAAGAAAAAAGAAATGCATGGTTAAAATGTGTCATGCAGAGTACATGACATATGACATGGTGCCAATGTGCATGCTCACATTCAAAACATCCATTAGAGTAATTCTGAAATCACCACGTCCGTGAAGCTGAGAAAATCCACTTGGGATTAGCCTAACCGCCAGCTAGCTCAAAGCAGTGAAGCTTGTCATTAGCCATTAGGTGCAGAACTCTAATGCTATTGGGGGGTCAATCCTGAGGGTAAGACAGATCAACCACTCACAAACAACCAGTCATGTTAGTCTGACTCATCAACCAGACTAGAAGAAATGTGCCACTGCTGAATAAAGCTGCCCCTCTTCAAATGGTTTTGACACATAATCATCCATCCCGCACTTCATGCACTCTTCGTTTGAAGCCTGAATCACATCAGCCGTCATAGCTAATATTGGTGTGTGCCAACGAGCCAAATTCCCAAACATTTCTATTGATGCAATTTCCTCATTAAACTGTGGATTAGCCTTGTTGCTTCAAACCTGCATAATTGTAGACAGTGTAAGAATGTAATCCATATACTAAAGGCACTCCTAATCTATCACTTTTCTAACCTTGATGATCATTTAACATAAAATCCAAACAACAAAAAATAAATAAATAAGTGAATGATAACAAAAGATACTAGAGTTTTCACGGAAGGATTAAACAAAAATTTATAACAGTGACTAGGTCAAGGTCACACTCATTAATACCCTGCTCAACTGAAACATTTACTTACGAAGAGTTACACTAGATCACTTTGCATGCAAAACTGAAATTGGAAATTACTACTTACAGAAAACAAATATGGAAATTAGGGACTGAAAAGGCAGATTGGTCAAAAGACTGCTTGGTCAGGGAATAAGCATCTGTTATTCCCTGAAGCCCACTCAAATCCAAATGCTGCAGTTGAGGACACAACTTCCCCAACACTGCCAGGCTAGCATTACCAAACCCAGGGCAGCTTCAGATGGACAATGATCGCATGGATTTGCAAGGAGATGGCAGATGCAACCCCATATTTTGATCCTTAATACCCAGGCAGTTCACCATATATAGCAAGAACTCGTTTAAAGTCAAGTCAAGCTATTCAGCATAGAAGCCTACCTTTTTAAATTCCTAAAGTAATCTCTCATACACATTTCAAAACATTGAAACCTAGGCCTCATTTTCTATTTATCCATTTATTCACACTATTAACGTATTGTGCTGTGCTGGATACTTGTATTGTGTACTGTAGAGATCAAGTGTTTTGATATTTATCTATGAGCATTTCCAATAAAAAAACAACTACGACACACACACAATATATATATATATATAAAAGCTACATCATCTAGGTATCAATTGCTGAACTTTTCATTATCATGTTCTTCTTCTCTTCATTATTCTTATGGATACAAATCTGCATAGGAGGTATAAAAAACAATTTTGCTATGGGAAGATGCTATCAAACTAATTCTCTTTTTAGTTTCCTAATTCTCTTCTGCACTCATTTTATAAAGCTCATGTATAAAGCTATTATGCTCATAAACAAAAATAAATGTAGCTATTATTTATCTATCAGCATTACTATTTGTTTTGTATTATGTTGTTGGTATCCATCTACCATTTCTCTTTCATTGACAGGATTGAATGTTTACTTGCAGAGATGACTAAGATTAAAGCTCAAATGAAAAAGGCTGAAGTTGATGACGTAGAGGCAAAATTGAAGCAGTAATGGCGGCGGGAAATAGAAAGAGAAGCTTTTCGAGCTGCACTTCAAAAGGTTACCTTCTTCTATCTAATACTTGTTTACATTTCTAGCATATCAAGTATACTTTTCTACATTGGGTTGGAGCTATATCTGATGTTGTGCACCTCCCTGCAGATGACAAAAACTATTGATTTAGATGACAATTTGTGGACTCAGAAAGAATATGATATGTTGATTGGGTCTTCTTGCTCCTATGATTGGCCTTGTGAAGTACGTTAAGCAAACAATCTAGTGCTGCATTTTGTATGAAGAGAAATGAAATTTTGTTTTTGAATGTAAAATATATTGCTATCTATCAATAGTAGTATTGTTGTAAATTGTGAAGTTCCCTATTTGGAGCAGAAATCAATATTCTTAACTACTGGGCCAGGTTCCTGCATACATGACATGACATAGCATAAAGAGAGATGATACATGTTCATTTGGTGACATAGCATAAAGAGACCTGATATATGAGATCTGGTGTACATCTGCTATACATTTCTTTTGCAAATCTGCTATACGGAGATGCACAACATATGGAAAAGATCATTTCTCTTGCATAAATACAATATTTGCTTCACTTAAAATTGACCAAAATCAGTTGTATGTGGACATACGAATGCTAGTTCTTTTGAATGATGGTTAAGTACATAAACATAGTACTATAATATATACCAATTTCGTAGAGAACCAGCATTCATATTGTACTTCAAAGAGGGAAAAAAGAAAAAGAAAAGGCAAGGATAAACTGAAATCATTCACAAGGATACATTGAAGCCCCCCTTGTTCTAATCATCCCACCGGCATTGCAAATAGCCATAAAAAAAAGGCCCAAAAAAACACCATTTTCGAAAGCAAACCTCATAATAATTTATTGGATCTAAACTATAAGAGTTGAAATACATTGTTCTCACTAAAATTTGGCTTGGGGTTTGAATTCCAATTGTGTATCAGAATAAAATATGAAGGAAAAAAAAAAAAAAAAGGAGCAATATCATCCTTACATCCATCACTCGTTTATTGAATTGCACTAGTGAAAAATAGAAGGTAATTGCAGCACTATTAGAGCATCTCTAGCAATACAAGTTAAAATGATTAGTGAAAAAGTGCAAGTTTTTATTTTAGCTTCTACTTTTTCTGTGTACACTCCAACAAACTCTCTATTATACCTTCTATTTTATTTAAATATTATTTTTCAAAGAGAGAGGAAGAGAAAGAGGAGAGGGAAAGAAGAGAATGGAGATTTTTCACAACTTTTTATTTTGAAGCATTTTCTAGAGGAATAAAGTGGCTCATAATAGCTCTATATATAACTATTATGAGTTATGTAAAGAGTTTGTTGGAGATGCTCTTAGGATTTGAGATGACGTGCACCGACGTGAAGAACTATGCGGAGTTGCTTGATATTTCCTCACTTAGGATAAACTTAAGCTACATTTGGTACTCTGGATGACTATTCCATTAAAAAAAATGAATAACTTTTATTAAAAATTGACGAGAATGAAATAGCCATTCCAATTGCCCATTTAAAGAATAGTCATTGTCATTTTATTCCACCTTCTTACATTCTTAATGAAGTCTATTCCATTTTCTTAATGGAACCGCCATTCCACGTACGAAACATACCCTAATTTCTAACATACATCAAGTGTGTGTCATAATACTAATAAGACGCCATATATGAACCACAACATAACTACAACTGCCGCACCCTCATCAGTTTCTAGTGGTCTAAGCAATCCAGAAAATTTCTGGCAATTTCTGATCACTCTAAGGGAACTTAATCCAATACACACCAACGTTGACGGATTCTCTATGAACTGTGAAGGCAGAATCAACGGGTCACAAGGGTTCTCTGACCCACGTTGGGTCTCTGGCCAAGATCCACGGTGGGTCAGCAGATCCAAATACATAAACCCCAGATACCGTTTTCTATCAAGATTATTTCCTATTGCTCTTGTAAAAGTCTGAAAATGAAATTATGGAAAAGTTCATAGATTTCTGATATTCGACATGATAATTAAAGTCGAAAAATTGAAAATTTATATAACTTACAATCTCACTGGCAAGCTTTGCAAGATTGGACCTTTAAGGCGACGCAGATCTTAAAGCAACATTGTAGTTTGATTGTTTTGGTCTCTCTCCGTTGTTGAGTGAAATGGGAACTTGGGCTTTTGGTGAAGGCGGCTTTGGGAAACAAACACGACGAGAGCTGTCGTTTGTGTTTCAGAAAAAATTGTAACTAAACCTAGGTGTAGGCCTGTAAATGAGTCGAGCCGATCCGAGTTTTGACCAACTCGGACCGGCTCATTCAAACAGACCAAGAATCGAGCCGGTCTCGAGCTCGAGCCGAGCTTGTAAACCCCGGCTCAAGACCGACTCGTTGATCGTTGAGGAATATGACACGTTCGGGATCGTACTCGGGATCGGTAATGGGAATATGCGAGCCGAGTCGAGCCCTCGATTAGCTCGACTGGACTCGAGCTCGAGATAGAGACATAATTTTGAAGAGTGCGAAATCGAGCCCGAGCCTGAACTCGAGCTCGTTTTGAAAGCATTTCGAGCCTTAAACGGGTAGCTCGGCCCGTTTAAGGCTCGTAACAACAATCCAGAATTATATTCAAACACATTTGCAATTCCAAAATTTTCCAAGTTAATTCCAACTGCCAATTACAATTTACAAATCAGGTAATTCCAAATGCCAATTACAAATCAGGTAAGATTCACTATAACAAGTTATATCCAAGACAAATTGTCAAATACTACCAATGTAAAATTCAGGACAAATATAACTTACAAATTACAATAGCATTAAAGGAGAAATTTAAAACACCTAAAATTACAAGCTTAGACAATTATATTAGGGCCTTACAAATCAAGCAACTTCAAATTGAAGAAAACAAATTAATCTACAAATAGAAGAATTACAAATCAAATTGAATAAATTATAAATGACTGAAATGAGTCAAATGACCAAAAGCCAAAATTCATCTAAAGAGACTACTCTTCAGTCTTCATCCTGGCCACCAACTATCCACACTAGTCCACTGTCCACACTGCATTCAATGAAGAAAAGAAATGTGTTAAATGTTTTTAACTCCCTTGCAAGATGTCAAGGGAGTTTTATCACTTAAGATTAGAGTAATTAGTAAGTATTCAAAACTCAGATGAGTAAATGCACATAAAATTAAACATTGGAAAATGAGGATATCAGGAAACAGTATGTGTGATGTATTCCACTTGCAGTTGACACTGACCAGCCTGACCGTGACCCACACCCACTGACCCACACTGCAATCCATGTAAAATACTACCAATGTAAAATTCAGGACAAATATAACTTACAAATTAGAATAGCATTAAAGCGGAAATTAAAAACACCTAAAATTACAAGCTTAGACAATTATATTAGGGCCTTACAAATCAAGCAACTTCAAATTGAAAAAAACAAGTAATCTCAACAGATAACAGCAGCATAAAACAAATTAGAAATTGAGTCACAAGCCATAAACATATAGCAGAAGCAGTAGCATAAACCAGTGCATCAAGTAATTTTCCAAGTTAATTCCAACTGCCAATTACAAATTAGGTAATTCCAAATGCCAATAACAAATCAGGTAAGATTCACTATAACAAGTCATATCCAAGACAAATTGTCAAATACTACCAATGTAAAATTCAGGACAAATATAACTTACAAATTAGAATAGCATTAAAGCATAAATTAAAAACACCTAAAATTACAAGCTTAGACAATTATATTAGGGCCTTACAAATCAAGCAACTTCAAATTGAAAAAAAAAAAAAAAAAAAAAAAGTAAGCTCAACAGATAGCAGCAGCATAAAACAAATTAGAAATTGAGTCACAAGCCACAAACATATAGCAGAAGCAGTATCATAAACCAGTGCATCACAACTAACCTCAACAGATAGCAACCACAGAATCATAAGCATAATTGCATAATTGCATAAACCAGTGTATGATGTGTATCCCAACTAATCTCAACTCAGTAGCATAAAGAAATAAATATGATATTTATAAGAACATTTTTTATAGATTTTCAGGTATATAAAATGCAACAACTTAAAAATACCAAACTAGTAACAAGCATATGAAAATGTGGCAGCTTTTAACGAAGTTTCTTAAAAGCGGAGACAAGGACCCAATGAATGAATAATCACTGCAATCACAAACAAACCAAAAATATTGTTAGCAAATTTTTACTCCCTTGCATTTAGTTAGTCAAAGACACAAAGTCTTTGACCTTTAATAAACGAGTCAAGGGAGGTTCTAATAATCAAATTTTTAAATAAAATTTTTGCTGCAAAATGAAAACAATTAAATGAACAAAGAAGAAATGTATTACCTCAACAAGCTCAAATGATCAAGAGAGTTTCCAACAAAAGTACAATATGGCACATTGGCAGTTAAACATTTCAAACTAAAGCATAGTTATCAAAATACAGACTTAATAAGCAAAGAGAGACTGAAACCAAAAATGAAGTGTTCAAATTACAGACTTAAAGAAGTAAAGGACTGAAATAGATTGTAATAGTAAATTAGTAATACACTCCCTGTCTGAAATTCTGCATCACATCACATTCAGGTAGTTGAAGTTGTAGTTGTAGGCAACTCCACTTCAACCAATTTCTACAAAAACAAACACAAATTTAATATGGCTAGTTCATACATAAATAAAATTTAGTAAAACTCTAAATAATCTAAATACATAAATTGGAAACAAAACTTACATCACCAGCAGATTTTCTCTTGATGCCATGAAGTGCTCTCACCCAATCTGAACCACATAAGAGCATCTGAACAGTGTCAGGGGATAACGATGCTCTATAGGGTTCAATAACCCTACCACTAGCACTGAAGGAGGATTCAGAAGCAACTGTACTTATGGGAACAGCCAAGATATCCTTTGCCATTCTAGACAAGATACGATACTTCAAGGCATTGCATTTCCACCATGCCAAAGCATCAAAATCTGTTTCCATATATACTCTATTCTCATTCTTACCACAAATGTAGACATCCTCTTCAAGATAAACATCCAAATTTGTTTTAATGGGCCGAATGATGTCACTACTTCTTATATGGTCAGCAAACCTTGATCGACCTTCAGAAATTTTGGACACCACATCTCCAACAATTGCACTTGAGGAAGAACAAGAAGAAACATTTACTTGGGCAGTTTCTTGCAATATACAAGCCGTATTGGCAAAAATATATGACTCAAATAACTCTTTCAGAACTGCCAACACATTCTTAATGTGACTACAAGCTTCGGTCAAAGGATAAATGATAGGGAAACAGAAATTGATCAACTTGATCTTGTATCTAGGATCCAAGACAGCAGCTATGGACATCAACAAATTGCTATCACCCCAATACTTATCAAATTTGTCAATCATCCTACTTGCCATTGACCTCATGTACTCATTCCTATCATCACACTTGATCATCAAAACTTCTTTCATCCTCCAAACCTCAGGTAAATACAGATTTGCAGTAGGGTACTCACTACCAGATACAACATTGGTTACATAATTGAAAACTGACAAAACCTGGTTCACATTACCCACCATTTCCCACTGTTCTGGAGTTACAACCCATTGAAATGCTTGCTCAACTTTATGGTACCTAGGGAACACTTCTTTAAACTTAATTGCAGTGTCCAACATCAAATAGGTGTTGTTCCAACGTGTGTGGACATCTAAAATCAGCTTCTTACAGGGTAAATGCAATCTCTTTGCTATCTCACTAAAGACATTCAACCTACTTTCAAACGCCACAATATATTTTATGCCCTGCCTAACATCATCTATAATACCCCTAATTTCAGCAAGCCCAGATTGCACCAACAAGTTTGTAATGTGTGCACAACACCTAACATGAAACAACCTACCCCCAACCAACAAAGCATTCTTCAACTCAAAATCATCTTTTATAATTCTAATTGCAGAATCATTAGCTGAAGCATTATCAACAGTAATGGTATGAATTTTATCCTCAATTTCCCAATTAGAAAAACAATTCCTTAATGCATCAGCAATCACAACACCAGAATGTGGAGGAGGTACATTGCAAAAATTTAAAATTCTTTTTTGGAGGCACCAAGTTGAATCCACAAAATGGCAAGTCACCACCATAGATGACACTTTTTGACAAGAGGTCCACATATCGGTGGTGATGTTCACCTTGTCAACCAATTTCAAAAGTGTTCTCAGCTTCATTTTTTCATTTTGGTAAGTGGTAATGCAGTCATTCCTAACGGTTGCACGGCTTATTTGTTCCAGTGGGGTGTGCAGGCCCTCATGAACTTATTAAAAAGTTCATGCTCCATCATATTAAAAGGGTACTCGTGAAGTAGCACCATATGGGAAGCAAGTTCCCTAACCCTACTCTCTTTGTAACTAAAACTTGTCAAACATCCCACACCATCATTGTCACTGCTAGGCTCAAATGACAAAGTACTTTGCTTTTTAGCACTACTAAACTCAACATATCTAACACATGAAGTCAAATGCCTATTTAGGGTTGAGGTAGTACTAGATTTTCCAACAGCAAACAGTCTCTTACACCAATTGCATTGTGATTTTTTAACCCCCCCTATTGTAACTGAAACAAAGTCATTCCAGACTTTGGAAGTCTTTTGCCTTTCCCTCTTTTGATATTGTCCATTCTCACTCAGGCCACTTCCATCCCCATCCCCAGCCCCATGGCCCCCATCCACATCCCCATCCCCAGCCGCAGGCGCAGCCCCAACCCCATCCCCACCAACAGCAGGACAAACAGTGTTAACAGGTTGGCTTGGGTTATTTTCAGTGCTACCAGACTCAACAGATACAGGTGTAGGGATCACAGTACGTGTATCATCAAGTACATCAACTTCAATACCTTCCAATTCCATAGACTGACTCCTAATCTCCATAACTGTTAATTAAAAAATTTAATTGATGATCAACTTCTATCTTTCTATGTTCAAATTTCAAACATGGCAAATTTTTACACAAAAATAATTCATAGTTGTTGTAACCCTAAATAGAAAACAGGATAATAATTCATAGTTGTTGTAACCCTAAACAGAAAACAGGAAAATAATTCATAGTTGTTCTAACCCTAAACAGAAAATAGGAAAATAATCCATAGTTATTCTAACCCTAAACAGAAAATAGGAAAATAATTCATAGTTGTTCTAACCCTAAACAGAAAACAGGAAAATAATTCAAAGTTGTTCAAACCCTAAACAGAAAATAAGAAAATAATTCATAGTTGTTCTAACCCTAAACAGAAAACAGGAAAATAATTCAAAGTTGTTCAAACCCTAAACAGAAAACAGGAAAATTTGTATTCATAGTTGTTCAAACCCTAAACAGAAAACAAAAAAAATTGTATTCATAGTTGTTCAAACCCTAAACAGAAAACAGTAAAATTTGTATTCATAGTTGTTCAACCCCTAAACAGAGAACAGCAAAATTTTTATTCACAGTTGTTCAAACCCTAAACAGAGAACAGGAAAATTTTTATTCATAGTTGTTCAAACCCTAAACAGATAACAGAAAAATTTGTATTCATAGTTGTTCAAACCCTAAACAGAGAACAGCAAAATTTTTATTCATAGTTGTTCAAACCCTAAACAGAAAACAGAAAAATTAGTATTTATAGTTGTTCAAACCCTAAACAGAGAACAGCAAAATTTTTATTCATAGTTGTTCAAACCCTAAACAGAGAACAGCAAAATTTTTATTCATAGTTGTTCAAACCCTAAACAGAAAACAGAAAAATTAGTATTCATAGTTGTTCAAACCCTAAACAGATAATAGAAACATTTAACATAGCAAGTTTTTTAAAAAACCTGAAGGCTCAAGCAATTTCCAAAAGCCAATTGTAGCTTGCAAATTCGATAGACCTTCCTCCCTGAAATTAAGATATTAGAAACATTAGTTTACCAAATAACAAATTTTGAAACAACCAAAACATAATAAATGGAATAAATAAAAAAGACTTGCCAAAATTGAAATAGTTAGGAACTAGGGTTTATGAGAAAAACATAACTTAAATGCAGAAGTCTGAAGAGACTAAGAGAGGCTCTTCAGGTTCTCAGAAGTCAGAACTTTTTCTCTTGTTAGCACTTAGCAAGAAGCCAGAGCAAACAAGTTCAAACTTGTTCAACTAAACAACCAGAGTGACTTGCATGCATCATAGGTTCATATCGGAGTATAAAAGGACGATGGGGGGGGGGGGGTGTTGAGACTTGGGAATGAATAAAAAAATAAACCTATAATGACAGAAAGCCCAATACTCAATTGCCATTTCTGCCACAGTCAGATCAAGAGCCATCATGTTTGTCTCTGCCGTCGATATGACTATATGAGCTAGGGCTTGGAGAAGATAACCTAAAAAATTGAAAATGTCACCAAACAGTTGAATGAACAGACTTACAGAAATAAAAAATTGAAAGAACACAAAAAAAAGGGGGATTCGGCTGCGAGAATCAGCGAGATTAGACGGTATAGGAGAAAAATTAGTATCCTCTTCTGGTTTGAGTCACGCGACATCTGAAGAGAGTTTCTCTCACAAAACTAGTACGACTGCTTAGAATGCCATTAGATCAATATCAGATGATCCATCAACGGCTCGATTGAGAATCTGAAAGGAACGGGTTGTTGGGAGGGGGTTGATAAGGATTGAAAGCGTGCATTCAACTCCCTAACGATGATGGGAGATGCATTGAATGCTCACAGCAGGCTGCATTCAATGGATCATCTCTCTTTCGCCATCACCCTAGTAATCTAGCACTAAAACCAGTCCCTCAAACAACTCTCTGGTATTGTCGTAATGGTAACTGGAAGTTTGGAAAGACTGGAATGAAGAGAGAGATAGAGAGAGACGAGGGTAAGTTAGTGAGAGACGAGAGTGACGAGGGTCGAGGGTGATGGTTTGAAGACTAGTTAATGGTTAGTGGTTTCTGGTTTGGTTTAGAATTTACAAACGCTCGGTTTCAATCCCAGCCGTTAGATTTGCGAAAATATCAAAAAATTTAATAAATGAACGGCTGGATTTGGAGAGAGAATTAGTTAAACGATCTGGGCGTGCCACGTGTCGAAACCTTTAGTTTACCAAAACATTATTCACATGCGGCCGTTTGTATTTGAATCTGGTGTGCTTATTTAGTACAATCCGTCGATTCAATAAAATTCATCAAGATTTAATTTCACTCGTTAGATCAAAGCACTCATGGCATGCTTACGGAGCTTGCGATACACCATATAACTCCCATGCGATTTAGTTGATTACAGCTGGCTTCCATTAAACACATCCAACGACCAATATTTCATCAAAAATTTTGGAGGGCTGAGATGGCTTGTGGTCATACCGAGATGACTCGTACACTGTCAGTCTCGATGATCGTGCGTGCGTGCGAGCTTACAGCCGTTGATCAATTCCTCGAGTGCGATGGGGGGTTTTAAGTCGTTCGATCATCTCAGCCAGGGGAAGCTTACGAAAATTTGGATGCACCAAATAAATCCCACATGAGAAAATGGCCAACAGCTGGCGTCCACTACATGCATCCAACGGCTGAAATTAAATCAAAAAAAATTGGACGGCTGTCGTCCATTGCGTGCAAACCAAGAGTCTCATAAATGTTGTCAGCCCCGTAGACCGTACGTGCGTGGGGGAGATTTCCGAGACTGAGTGAGTGAGTGAGTATATCGTCCGCGTGTGTGTGTTGGTGAAACTGGTTTGATACGTTATCCAATAAACAATCTTGACCATTTATTTTAATCTTTATTTTATCATTCAATCAAAGACGTTAGATTAATGGGCTCATAGTGTCATATGCAACACCATATAACTCTCACCTTCGTAATGGATTACAGCTGTATTCCATTAACTAAATCCAATGGCTCCGATTAAATCAAATTGAATCGGACGGCTATGATTAAATGTCTAAAATTTCAAAAATTCAAATAATCAGAAAAATCTAGTGTGGGTAATTTCAGGTGAGCTCGTCTCTTTAGTTATCCAATAAATCATCTAAACCGTTAAAATTAAATACAAATTTATATCAATTAAATCTTAACCTTTTAATTAACTAAATTGCTAAAGAAACCGTGTGTGCATAGTAGTGTAGTACTACATAGTTATTATTATCATTAATACTAATTTACTAAACGGTTGAGAACTTCAGAGTTGAGATTCTTGAGAGTTGAGATTATTATTATTATTAATACTAATTATTATTATTTTTTTTGAAACATATCATACTCATTCATTGATAAAAGTTGCGAGCCTAAAGCTCTTACAAACAGAGCAAAAAGCTCTGAAGTAAATCATAGCCGAAACTAAAGATACAGTCATCAACAACAGACCAAATCAACCAAAACACAGCATCCGCTAACCTATGACTAAATATCATGTTGAAAACTCAGATCTGCATCAAACAAACACCATCTAATGCATAGGTAGCGCTTATTCATCGGCCTTGAGAGCAAAACCCCCAAGCCGATACTTATTCTTCGGCCTTGAGAGCAAAACTCCCAAGCCGATACTTATTCCTCGGCCTTGAGAGCAAAACCCACAAGCCGATACTCATCCTCCTCGACTCGAAAGCCAGGATAAATTTCACATCCACAACCCAAAGGTTTGGACCAGGAATATTGGGCAGCAACCGGGCGCAACAAAGCAAGAGTAGAAAGCCTTACTACAAGCATAAATAAAACCATACAGGGAAATAAAAGGAACAATAAAACTAATGCAGGAAAAGAAATTATAACAAATAAAACCAAATACAGGGGAACTCAAAGGAAATACAAACAGGAAAATAAATGCGAAAAACACTCAAAGCGGGTCACGGCAGCCGGAGGAGGCCGATCGCGAGCTGGCCGAAAACCGCCGCGGAAGGTGGCACAAAAAGCTTGGCGCGGGAGGGGTGCGTGAAAACACCCAACAGCGAGCGGTGAGCAGCGAAGCGAGCGCGGAGAAGATCGGCGGCACACACAAACAAACAGGGAGGGGGACAGTTTGAGTGAAAACCTCCAAAAGCAGTACCCACTGAGAGAGAACACAAGCACAACAGAACAGAAAACACCAAAGACAGAAACAAACCTAAAACAAAAATCGGGAAGCAAGGAAGGGAGGAGGGATGCAGGCAACGGGCATCCCTCCTCCCCTGAGGCGGCGGCGCTCTGGAGGGGGGCTTAAGGTTTCACAAGGCTTAGGGTTTCTCAAAATCTACTAATTATTATTATTATTTATTAATACTAAACGGTTGAGAATCTTGAGATTATTATTATTAATATTATTAATATGATTAATTGATTATTATGAATACGATTATTATTATTATACTATACCCTTGATCTTAATTGAACCTATGTACACACATTAATATGATTATTATTATTATTATTAACTTATGAATTAGACATTGGACATTAAACCTATAAATAATAATATAGTCTATACTCTAGACTAACTTAGTTATATACTTATACTATACCCTTGATCTTAATTGAACCTATGTACACACATTAATATGATTATTATTATTATTATTAACTTATGAATTAGACATTGGACATTAAACCTATAAATAATAATATAGTCTATACTCTAGACTAACTTAGTTATATACTTATACTATACCCTTGATCTTAATTGAACCTATGTACACACATTAATATGATTATTATTATTCTTATTAACTTATGAATTAGACATTGGACATTAAACCTATAAATAATAATATAGTCTATACTCTACACTAACTTAGTTATATACTTATACTATACCCTTGATCTTAATCAATTAATTGTACACACATTAATTGAACCTATGAATATGATGATTATTATTATTATTATTTTTAACTAATTAATTGGACATTAAACCTATAAATAATAAAATAGTCTATACTCTACACTAACTTAGTTATATACTTATACTATACCCTTGATCTTAATCAAATTAATTGTACATACATTAATTGAACCTATGAATATGATGATAATTATTATTATTATTATTTACTTATACTATACCCTTGATCTTAATCAAATTAATTGTACACACATTAATTGAACCTATGAATATGATGATAATTATTATTATTATTATTTACTCATACTATACCCTTGATCTTAATCAATTAATTGTACACACATTAATTTTTTTTTTTTTTATGGAATATCATATATTATTAATGGATAATCAAGCGGTAATATCAGATTGCTCTAATAGAGCAATCTCACGTATACAATCAGGAGTAATCCCTACCCATTGTCTATCTAGTCCATGAGAAACTGCCATTTTAGCTAAATTATGAGCTGCCAAATTGGATTCACGACTCACAGCATCCACCTTCCACTGGGAAAGGTTGCTCAATAACTGGTGCATGTCCTCCACAAGGTGAATCTTACTCCAGTTCGGGTCTCTGGAGTTGAAGGCTTCTACCACATTCCGGGCGTCCCCTTCGAAATGGATCACGCTGAACCCAAGCTCCAGTCCCCACCGTGCAGCCTGTACACCTGCCCAAGCCTCCGCAGCGCAGGGGTCCAAATAACCCCGCCCCACCAGACAGCGTGCCGCCAAAATAGTGCCCTCCCCGTCTCGAGCCACTGCCCCCATGCCGAAAATGCCCTGTTTGGTGCCCACAGCAGCGTCCCAATTGATCTTAATCCACCCTGGGCTGGGTCCTACCCATTTGGCAACATGTAACCTGCTAGCCTCTTCCCTTCCGTGTTCTGTTTGCAAATTGGCTACTCTGAATGCTTTTAAATCTTCCTTGGCACGTTGGACCAAAATGTTTGGGTGAGTAAACTGGCCTCCGTGGACCACTTCGTTTCTTCTACCCCATATCTTTCTTGCGATCCCAATAAAGAGGTGTATATCCTCCTCCACACATTTTTTAAAAAGCCCATTGACCACCTCCAAAAAAATCTGGTCCAATGAAACAACTCTTTTGGATTGTTGTCCCGCATACACTCTACACGTCCCGCGCAGACGGACAATCCCAAAGAGCATGAAAAGTGGACTTAATTTCCAATTCACAGAATGGGCAAAAAGGTTCATTTATTATCTTTCTTCGTTGCAGATTTTCTTTGGTAGGGAGAATATCGTGGCAAGCTCTCCAAATAAACGTTTTCTCCGCATTAGGAAGCTGTAGCTTCCAGATAAGGCTCCAAACTTCACTGTTCTGTGCCCCTGTAGAGCTGTTTGCTTGTGCTCTCACCGCCATGGATTTTGCAATAAAGTATGCACTTCTAACAGAGAAAGAGCCTGTTGCCGTTCCCCTCCACGTCATAACATCAGCTTTGTCTGTGCAGCTTATTGGAATTGTCAAAATGGCTTGTATCTCCTCCGAATTAAACAGTTGCTCAAGGCGCCCGACATTCCACCAACGTGTATCCTGGTCAATCAGCTCTTGCACAGTTGCATCAGGCTCAAGTAGCTGCGGCGGCGATTGGATGGAAAAACTGTCTGGGATTGGGACCCATTTATCTTTCCATATTTTTGCAGTGAAGCCGTTGCCAATCCTCCACACGAACCCATCTTTCAGTAGATCACCCGACGCCCATATACTTCTCCAGGCAAAGGATGGCTTATTTCCCAGTTGGGCCTCTAGTGCCGATCCATGCGGGTAATATTTTGCCGTCATAATTTGAGAGACCAAACTATTCGGCAATTTCCACAACCTCCAATATTGCTTCGCCAAGAGTGCTTTGTTAAAGCACTTAAAATCCCGAAATCCCATTCCGCCACAGTTTTTAGCTTCACCCATTTTACTCCAATTCAACCAATGAATCCGAGATCCGGTAGACTGATTTTCCCACCAAAATCTTTGCATCATAGAGTTAATTTCGGAGCATAGCCCTTTGGGAAGCATAAAAAGACTCATGCAATACGTCGGGATGGCTTGTATCACAACCTTTAATAGAACTTCTTTCCCCGCCTACGAGAGCAATTTGACCTTCCAGTCTTAAAGCCTTTTCCAGACACGATCAATGATACTCCTGAATTCTTTTGTCCTAGATTTCCCTAACAAAGCCGGGAGACCTAGATACTTGTCGTATCTTTGGGAGCTAGGAATACCTGACACTTCAATTATATTTTGCTTCACCTCCGAGTGGGTATTTTGGCTGAAGAAGATTGCCGTTTTTGAAGAATTCAGCCTTTGTCCCGATGCTGCCTCATAAGTCTTGAGTATATTCGTCAAGCGGGTCCAATGGCATAGATCTGCTCTACAAAAAAGCAAGCTATCGTCAGCGAAAAATAGGTGGTTGAGACGGGGGCCTCGTCTGGAAGTAGGAGCCCCTGATAGCACACCCTCCCGGTCTGCTTGTGTCAATAGTGAACTCAAGGCCTCTGCACAAATAATAAACAAGTAAGGAGATATGGGGTCCCCTTGCCTAATGCCTCGGGATGGGACAAAATTTCCCGTAGGAATCCCATTCACTAACACAGAGTAGTGGACCGATTGCACACACATCATCACTAAATTGATCCACTGTGGAGCAAACCCCATCCGACTCATCACTTCGTGCAGAAAATGCCACTCCACCCTATTATATGCTTTGCTCATATCAATCTTTACTGCCATATACCCTTTTTTACCCCGCATTCTAGTTTTCATCGTATGAAGTGTCTCATAAGCGGCTAAGACATTATCAGTGCCCAGGGATAAATGCACTTTGGGTTGGGGATATAATATGGGGCAATATCAACTTCAATCTATTAGCAAGGATTTTGGAAATAATTTTGTACAAGACGTTACACAAGCTAATAGGTCGAAACTCATTAACTACCTTGGGGTTTTTAGATTTTGGGATTAAAGCTATAAAGGTATCATTCAAATCATTGGGGATCAATCCACAATCCAGGATATGAAGAATGGCTTCACTAACCTCAGGTCCCACAGTGCTCCAGTGTTTTTGAAAGAAACCTGCCGTGAGTCCATCCGGTCCTGGCGCTTTTAGTGGGGCCATTTGAAAAAGAGCAATCCTCACCTCATCCATAGAAAAAGGTTTCAGCAGCCTTGCATTCATTTCCTCTGTGACCCGGCTAGCTATGGCACCCACACATTCTTCCATATTCCCCACTTCCCCCGCCGTGAATAGCCCCATAAAATAGTCCACAAAAATACCCCCAATCTCCTCTTGTGACTCTGCAATTCGCCTATGTTCGTCCCGAATAGCACGGATTTTATTTCTAGCTCGCCTCTGATTAGCACATGCGTGAAAAAACTTTGAGTTTTTATCACCATGTTTTAGCCAATCGATTTTTGCCCGCTGCTTCCAATGCCATTCATCTTTTTCAAGTAAAACATGTATGTCTTTTTGGAGCTGTTTGGTAGACTCCTTGTTTGGCTTCTCTTCCTTTCCTTGCATCTCCCGAAGAAGCTTCAATTTATTTTCCAGCAATCTTTTTGGCTGGCCCACTTCTGCAGTGCTCCACTTTCGGAGTCCCTTTTTACACCTCTCAATACGCCTAACAAGGTTCTGCCACGGGTCAGTTTGAGTGCCCCAATCCTCCCAGGCTTGAGATATAATTTCATGACATTTTTTCTTTGACTCCCAATATGCTTCATACCGGAACAATTTCTGACCTTGCGCTCCATAAACACCTCCAAACAGATTAATGAAAATTGGTGAGTGGTCTGAACTAAGAGCTGCTCCCACGACGACATCCACCGCTTGATATAAATCACACCAACTTTGGTTTGCAACTACGCGATGAAGCCGTTCTTTTGTAAATTGAGTGTCATCTCTGCAATTAGTCCAAGTATACTTTGGGCCCCTATAACCCAAATCAGAAAGTGAACAAACCTCCAAAGTTTTTTGAAAGGCTTCCATCAAACCTCGTTGTCGTCCGCTTCCTCCCCATTTTTCAGACAAGCTAACAATTTCATTAAAATCGCCAAAGCAAAGCCACGGCTCTGGCTCCATCCGTGAAATGTGGGTCATCAAATCCCAAGCTTCCGCCCTTTTACAAGCCTCGGGATGTCCGTAAAAACCGGTGAGCTTCCATGGAGAGGTACCCACGGGATAATTCACAGTGACGCTTATATGTCTGCGACTAAAGTTTTGAATTTCCGCCCCTGCTTCGTTTTGCCATAGCATCGCCAGACCCTCACTTTTGCCCACACAGTCCACCACGAACATGTTTTCAAAACCCAGCTTCCACCGAACTCTCTCCATTTTGTTACTACGTAGCTTGGTTTCCATAAGGAAAACCAAAATGGGCTTCTTCTCCTTTACCATCTGGTAGAGGTCCCGAACTGTCCGAGGGTTCCCAAGCCCTCGGCAGTTCCAACTGATAAAACTCATTGCGGTCGGCTGGGCTGTACCACAGCCACCGCCACCGCCACTCCCGATCCCAATCCGTCTTCCTTCTGTATAGGGTTATTTGATTTTTTTGGACACTCACCAATATGCTTCCCTTTTTTTATCAAAACTGCTCCTCTCCCTTCCTCCACATCTTCTGGCTTTTTTCGTTTCCCATTTGAAATAGCTTTCTGCATCACAGTGGAGTTTTCTTGGCCTTCTTTTGTTTTCCGTCTCCATAAGTTTGGCACTGAACCATCACTGGCTCTTCTTCGATCAGCTGATTTCTCCCCTACAACTCCTTTTAGTTTAAGTTCCACGTCAGCCATTGAAAACCCAATGTATTGCGGTCCTTTTTCGTTTGGGCCCATTTTGAGTTCCACTGTCTTTAGCCCTCTAGCTGGGCCTGGCTCTGAGTTTCCAAAGGTGACTCCATGTTTCCAGTAAGAATAATTGGCGCCCACATTCCCCATGTCAGTAAAATCCACATGCATAATTTCTCCATGATTCCCGCTCAGTGTCCCCATAAATGGCTCCTTCACTTCCGAGATCACCTTTTTTTCCTTATTACCTCCAAGATCTTCAGCAGGCTCCATTACCTCCTTATTTTCCGCCATTGGGTTAATGCTTGGATTTTCTGCACAATCATCGCTTTTGGAATTGAATGTTGTGGCTCCACTTTCTTTCGTATGTTCTCCTGCACATCTTCCGGTGAATGCTCACGTGACGGGAATTTGCTTTCCGTCAATACCCCTTCCTTGCTTGCCCCCGTGTCATGGAAGACGCCGCCGTGTTCCGAGCTTCGTCTTGACCACCTCATCGGAGCAGGGGACCGGCTTCGGTGTTCATCCTTCCCACTCCTTCCCTCAGAGCAATGGTATCTAGACTACAGGTAATCCGAAGGAATCTCAGATCTACCTCCGAAGCGCCGAGTAGGGGATGGTGCGCGCAACCACGGGCCGTATTCTGTACTGGAATCCTGTGCTCTGTACTGGCTCTTTTTGGAACATCCAGTGACACCATGTTTGATGAGCCCACAATGATAACAGTATTTTGGGAGTTTTTCATACTTGAAAGATATCCACTGTTGGGACCCTCTGACCTTCAGCATTCTCCCCCTAGGTAGTGGCTTGCTCAAATCAATTTGAACTTTGACCCGTAGGAACTCACCCCAGCCCATTCCCTTTTCATCAACATCAACTGCTTCAACCTCCCCAATTGAGTTCCCAATCTGTCGCCCAATCGCCAAACTCATGCAAGCCAGAGGCAAGCCATGCATTCGGATCCAGAACGCAACCTTCTCAAAAGAAATCTGTGCAGGGGTTGTAAAACCATCGTAATTTTCCACCAGAAACAAACTGCCCTCAAAGGCCCAGGGTCGACCTTCCAAAGCACGATTTTTGTCTACCTCATTTTCAAATTCCACAAGAAAAAAGTTTTCCCCTAAAACTTTGAAGACAATGTTACCAGCCGATTTCCAATTCCTGCGCAGTTTTGTTCGGACCATCTCCTTACTTACAGCCCGATCTGCGAACAGCTTCCCCACCAGGCAGAATTTCCCATATTGCTCCGCTTCCTCCAGATCCTGTGTATTTGCTTCCAGTTCTATATTCTCGTCCTCCGTAAGGGATAGGTTTTCCCACATACTTGTCAGATCCTCCATCATGCATGCAACGATTCACGAGAAACGTAAAACAGCAGCACTGAAATTCCTTCCACAGTCGAGAAGCCCGACTTAGAATGAGATACTTCTCATCTAGGGTCTTAGGTGCCTAGAGAGAAAAAGAAGTTTAGACCCTTCAACAACTTAGAGCTACTCTCACACTCAATTCTTTTTTGTGTCCTGAGGTCCTAATTGTTTGGAATATATCTCAAAAATACATTGAAGCACCCTGAGAACAATCATCATGAAAGCATAGCAAAAAATATGCAAAGGAAAGAGCAATAAACTCTAGGCAATTGCCTACCTTGGTGATAGGGTTGATTTGATTCATCTTGCTCCTCCTTCAATCTACATGTGTAGTCTTGTACACACATTAATTGAACCTATGAATATGATGATTATTATTATTTTTAACTAATTAATTGGACATTCAACCTATAAATAATAATATAGTCTATACTATACACTAACTTAGTTATATACGTATACTATACCCTTGATCTTAATCAAATTAATTGTACACACATTAATTGTACACACATTAATTGAACCTATGAATATGATGATAATTATTATTATTTACTTATACTATACCCTTGATCTTAATCAAATTAATTGTACACACATTAGAAGAGAAACCCTAAGCCTTGTGAAAACCTAAGCCCCCTCCAAAGCGCCGCCACCTCAGGGGAGGAGGGATGCCCATTGCCTGCATCCCTCCTCCCTTCCTTGCTTCCCGATTTTTGTTTTAGGTTTGTTTCTGTCTTTGGTGTTTTCTGTTCTGTTGTGCTTGTGTTTTCTCTCGGTGGGTACTGCTTTTGGGGGTTTTCACTCAAACTCTCCCCTTCCCTGTTTGTTTGTGTGTGCCGCCGATCTCCTCCACGCTCGCTTCGCTGTTCACCGCTCGCTGTCGAGTCTTTTCACGCGCCAAGCTTTTTATGCCACCTTCCGCGGCGGTTTCCGGCCAGCTCGCGATCGGCCTCCTTCGGCTGTTGTCACTCGCTTTGAGTGTTTTTCGCATTTATTTTCCTGTTTTGTTGTTTTTCTGTTTTGTATTTCCTTTGAGTTCCCCTGTATTTGGTTTTATTTACTGTAATTTATTTTCCTGCATTAGTTTTATTGTTCCCTTTATTTCCTTGTATGGTTTTATTTATGCTTGTAATAAGGCTTTCTCCTCCTGCTTTGTTGCGCCCGGTTGCTGCCCGATGTTACTGGTCCAAACCTTTGGGTTGTGGATGTAAAATTTATCCTGGCTTTCGAGTCGAGGAGGATGAGTATCGGCTTGGGAGTTTTGCTCTTAAGGCCGAGGAATAAGCGCTACCTATGCATTAGATGGTGTCTGTTTGATGCAGATCTGAGTTTTCAACCTGATATTTAGTCATAGGTTAGCGGATGCTGTGTTTTGGTTGATTTGGTTTGTTGTTGATGACTGTATCTTTAGCTTCGGCTATGATTTACTTCAAAGTTTTTTGCTCTGTTTGTAAGAGCTTTAGGCTCGCAACTTTTATCAATGAATGAGTATGATATGTTTCAAAAAAAAAAAATTGTACACACATTAATTGAACCTATGAATATGATGATAATTATTATTATTATTATTTACTTATACTATACCCTTGATCTTAATCAATTAATTGTACACACATTAATTGAACCTATGAATATGATGATTATTATTATTATTATTTACTTATACTATACCCTTGATCTTAATCAATTAATTGTACACACATTAATTGAACCTATGAATATGATAATTATTATTATTATTTTTAACTAATTAATTGGACATTGGACATTAAACCTATAAATAACCTATAAATAATAACATCGTCTATACTATATACAATGTTAGTTATATACTTATATTGTACCCTTAGATCTTAATCAATTAATTGTATACACATTAATTGAACCTATGAATATGATGATGATTATTATTATTATTATTTTTATTATTGACTAATTAATTGGACATTGGACATTAAACCTATAACTAATAACATAGTTTATACTCTATACAATGTTAGTTACATTATTATACCATACCCTTGATCTTAATTAATTAATTGTACACAAATTAATTAAACCTATGAATATGATTATTATTATTATTATTATTGTTATTATTAACTTATGAATTGGACATTGAACATTAAACCTATAAATAATAACATAATCTATACTATATACAATGTTAGTTATACACTTATACTATAGCCTTATATCTTAATTAGTTAATTGTACACACATTGAACCTATGATTATTATTATTATTATTATTATTTTGGAATTGGACAATGGACATTAAACCTATAAATAATAACATAGTCCATATAATATTAGTTACACTATAGCCTTACATCTTAATTAGTTAATTGTATACACATTGAAGCTATGATTATTATTGATTAATAACATGTTTAATTATTTTTTTAGTTACATTGTCGTGTGGGTCGGGTCGGGTCGGATGACAAAACGGGTCGAGCTCACGAGCCATAAACAAGTCGGGCGAGCCGGGTAATTTTCGAGCTACACGAGTCAAGCTCACGATCCCTTAGCGAGTTCGGGCGAGCTGGTCGATTATCGAGTTAAACGATTCGAGCTCATGATCCCTTAACGAGCACGAGCGAGTCTGCCGATCTCGACTTAAACGAGTCGAACTCATGAGCCCCCGTCGAGCTTACTCGAGCGAGTCGGGCATGTGTCACTAGCTAATCGAGCGAGTTTCAGCAGTAACGAGCGAGCTAGTACAGTGTCGAGCTCGAACTCGGATCGAGCTAAGTCGAGTGGGTATCGAGCGATCTGTCGAGTGTGTCGGCTCATTTACAAGCCTACCTAGGAGTGGGCAAAAATTCGCCCAACCCGCAAACCCGCCCACCCGCCAGTCCCGCGCGGATTTGACTGTTTTTTTTTTTTTTTTTTACGGATACGGCTACCCGCCCCGCCCCGCCCCGCTAATCAGCATATATATAAAAAAAAAAACCCTAATTTCTAACCTAGTAGCTGCCGCTCCTCTCTCTCTCGCCGCTCCCAGGGTTGGCTCTCTTCCATTATCTCTCTCTCTGGAAGTGAACTAACGAGATATTTTATGTTTGCATTGGATTTTGCTTGGACTGTTCGAAGTTTTTACTGCTCTGTTTGTTTCAATTCTGGTGGAAGTTGTCCAAGCTTTGAGGTTGAAGGCGATCTCCTCTGTTGATCGAATTTGGTTAACCGTTGTTCCCATCGGAGATTGACAGTGGAGTTCCATGACGAAATCCCATGATTGCTGCTCGCCTCTGGGGTCCTCAAAGACCTCTCCAGGTTCGTTCATGGAGTTCCATGGCGAATTCCGACCCACCCGGCAAAACCCGTGTCACACTTCACTTCACTTCATCTCTCTCACTTGCTCTCTCCTCTCTCTCAACCAATCGCCGTTTCCGGTTACTTCGTGACTGTGAATCGCCGATCCCGATCCCGATCTGCTCTCCCCCGCTCTCTCTCTCACTCCTGTTTTGCATTCCTTTGTCTCTGACGCACGGCCATCGAAATACAGAGGTAAGCTCAAGCCCTAACCCTCATTTATTGTTTTTTTCTTTTTCTCGTATTTTTTTTCAAATAATAATCGACGGCGACGAACGGGGGCTTGAATTAGGGTTAGGGTTATGGGTAGGGTTTGCGAGAAACGATCTCTCTCGGTCTCTCCCGGGAACAGAACTTGGTCAGCTTCATTTTTTTTTTGGATTTTACTGATGTGCGAGATCTATGAGATTGGAAAATTTGTTGGAAGAAACAATATGAAAATTTATGATTGCAATCCAACAAGAACTGTAGGACCGAATGTGTTGGGTTCAAGTTACGGGGTCGAGGGGCTTTGTTTTTTATTCTGTTTCTATTTTACCATAAATATGTCATATTTTCTAGTATTTCTCCATGATCTAATTATTGGCTTGCTGTTGGTGATGATGTGTAGGGGATACAAGTGGTTTGGACAATGAAAACTCATGCCTTAGTTCTCAGCACACTCCTGCTGCCACAGATGCTGTTGCTCCCAAGGATGTCCCGTTTCTGATGTACAACAGTCACCAAAGAAGTCTCTCCGAGCGGCAATGATGAAGAACCGGTTTGCATAAACTATTTTGAAAGCACAAAGGAAGACACTTTTTGACCATGTAAGATTAGATTTTTATCATGATGTAACATTTGGATATCTTTGGTGCTATGTTTTCTTAGTTGCTCATATATGTTATCTTCTTGTTTGTCATTAGGGTAAAGCAAATCCTTTGAAGATGCAGCAGGAAAAGGAAAGATTTAAAAGTATACAACGTGAAGGTGAATTAAGCAACTCAATATTTTCTCCCTCCCTTGTAAACCCCATTTACTTACAAAAAGTCATGTGCAATATGATATATCTGTTTGTAAGGATCCCATGGAGCAAGCGCTTCACTTTGATTTTGCAAGACGAGCTCTTGATGTATTATATGTAGTACAATGGATACTATATTTTCTTGTTGACTTTCTATGACCAGAAAGTTTTATATGTTATTTGCTCTTGACCAAATAAAAAACTAAAATGAAATTAGTTTCCATCTAAAAGACTTGGGATCTCACAATTATATGTGATGGGATTAATTAATACTTTGCACTTGGCAAACATAGGGAGTGAAAATTTGCAAACAGAATGATGCTTACCTTTAAATCTTTTTTAGAAATAATAATTGATTCTTTTTTTATACATTTGGCAAAAGAAATGGGGAAAAAAGAGAGAAAGTTGTGCAATTTGCTCAACTTTTGCAAGTAACTCTAACATAGAGTGAGGGGTTACATTACTAAGAGCATGTTTAATATTGAGTTAAGAAGTAGAACTTTTGTAGTTAACAAGAGCTTTTTAGAAAAAAATTAAGAATTAAAAATAAAAAAATAAAAACACTTAAATTTTAAGCTTTTTTCATAATTGCATTATGGCAATTTTTAGAGTTTAAATGTTAAATAATTTTTTTTAATTTTTTTTTTTAATAAAAAATGACAACTTTTTGTTGGACACAACTTCCTAAGTTTTGAAAATATTTTTGACCCTCTCTAATGCAATTCCAAACAAACTTTAAGTAGTTCTTTTTTTAATGCTAGGATACACATTGTGTCAATATCATATTAGTTCTTTTTTTAATGTTAGGATACACATTGTGTCAATATCATATTAGGGATATCTGCACAAAATTATATAACTACAATTATTGCAAATTGAATAGTGCATCCTCCTGATTAAGTTTCATGACCTTATGACATTAACATGTGATTTAGGATTTTAGTTTAGTTTATGCAGATTTAGTAAAAATGAGAGAGATAAAAAGATTTTACCTTGACTATAGACTATGTTTGAAACGAGTAAAAATGAGGATTTGCATGAGTAGTCACGTTTGTCTTTTTCCTTGATCAATTATAAACTGAGGAAGAAAATTGTTTTAATTTCTTGAGTTTTAGAACTTCAGAAAATGATGTGAGGAATGCCTTATAGTCATTAAGAAAATGATGTGATTAGATATATCCTTTGGTCAGCAAAAGACAAGGAAAGATCAGACAGAGTTTAAGGCCGGTCTGGTAGACCTTAATTAAATTAAAACTTTTGTTTAGGCACATCAGTTAGATTAGTGAAGCCATTGCTATGTTCTGTATATTATGTGTGTAGATCTTGTTCCCTAAATCATTTGGATTAGTGAAGCCATTGCCTACAATCATTAGGAGGTACTCATTGATGATGGTGTCATAGATTGAACACTATTATCTCATACTTGTATTAATTATGCCATCACATTTCATTATTTATCTCTTTCTTTGTTATTATTATTTTTTCTGCTGCAATTATTTATCAATTGCATATTCATTCCACAAATAATTTATTGTGTTGCTTATCTGCCTTGCCCACATGAAAACTGAGCTTGTTTAATTCTTGTAGTTTCTCATCATGGGTACAAGTGAAGCCTTAGCATTAAAGAAGGTCTTGGTCAAAGTCTTCTCGGAACGACAAGAAGCAACTCATTGTATGCGATCATGTGGGTTGTCGCACAATTCTACGCCTAGTGAGTCTGATGGTAGAAAGAAGTTGAATGTGAAGTATTTCAAAGAAAAATCCTTTGTGCCGAGGCCTCACAAGCGTGGGGCTCCAGACTTGATGAAATATCAAGTAGTGTAAGTGCAAAGAATTGATCGTAATTTGGGTTTAGAGTATTTCACCACTTTGAAACAATAGAGAACTCATCCAACTGGTTGGGATAGTCACAAGTGTTCTGTCAAGCATGCTTGTCTAGACACAGATTGGTTGAAAACCCAACCAGTTGGATGAGTCCTCTGTTGTTTTAAAGTGGTGGAACACTCTAAACCCAAATAACGATCAATTCTTTGCCTTTTCACTACTTGATATTTCATCAAGTCCGGAGCCCCAAGCTTGTGAGGTCTCGGCATAGAGGATTTTTCTTTGAAATACTTCACATTCAACTTCTTTCTACCGTCAGACTCACTAGGCATAGAATTGTGCGACAACCAATGTGATCAATTGGTTACTAAGAAATGTTTGTATGTTTTGACAATTTGAATACCATGTGTTTGTATTGCAGGATTTGAGTGAGGAAACATTTTTCTTTCTTTATCCTGCATGAATATCTAAATGATTATATGTGTTAGTATGTGTCTTTTTCCCTGATCAATTATAAAATGAGTAAGAAAATTGTTTTAGTTTCTTGAGTTTTAGAACTTCTGAAAGTTATGTGAGGAATGCCTTATGGTCATTACGAAAATTATGTGATGAGATATATCCTTTGGTCAGCAAAATACCCAACCCGGCGTTGATCTGAAATTTTTTATGTTTTTTTTTTTACATGTCAACCTGAAGTTTCTTGCACCTTGTTTTCGGAACAAAAGATAATAGTAAAGTTTTGAGTTCGAATTTTGTCTCTTTAATTTACATCTTATTTTAATTAAATAAATTAGCGTGTTAAGTCTAAGATAGTGTTAAATAGAGTAATTATTCTTTAAATTATTGTCAATCTCTTGTCAAGAATGGAATTGAATGTGAGTTGAAAAAGGAAAACTAAAATTTATCTTATTAAACGAATAAATTTGCGTGGCCATGATTAGCATGTGTGAGGCAAAAGGCACAACTTTACCAAGTTATTCTTTTCTTGTAGCTTATATGTTGCATATTCTCTCCGTTATAGAGTTGGCAATTCACCTGTTATTTATTTATTATTTATTATGTGGCGTGGCACGGATTAAATTTTTTTACAATTTTTAAAAAATAGTAGATTTTTAAATTATGCAATTTTGTCATTTTAAGCATCAAAATACTTGAAAAATGTCACCATATTAAAAAAATGATATATTTTAATTGAGAATTTAATATATTTTCATCACGTTTTTGCTCTTTATGTTGTAAAAAAGAATTTGCGCAAGTTAATTAGTGAGAATATGCGCAAGTTAATTAGCACTGCAATGAACTTTATGAAAACTCCAATTTGGAATCAAACTCCAAAGTTGGTGTGCCTCAAGTGCGTATCTAGTTGTGGTACAACCACAGTAGTGTTCATTTCATATGTCCATTAGTTTTAATGATCCCTTGTCTAATGATACAATCTCATAATTTTTCTGCTGATATTGAACAATGAGCAGTTTGATAAGTTTCTTGTTCAAATGTGGCAAGGAATTGAAATGGAAATGTCGCAAAAACTATTATTGAATCCAAAAGAACATCAAAATAATGAAAGGACCAATTGAGCATAGACTGCTCTAATTGTTGCATGCAGTTTTCTCATGTTATTTATGGTGAAATTGCTCAAAGAGAAAAACCACTGGGATAGTCATTATCACATTAATGGTAAAATGTTGATAACAAGCAGCTGTAATGCAGATTTTGCTTTCAATGATGACACTATCCTCTGTATATAATATATGGAACATGGCATAACATGAACTGCAACGAATCTTTTACATTTGAACACAATAAAGGTGAACAATGGCAACTGTAGAGAAATCAACTTCATTTTGTATTGTTTCAATTAGAAATAATTTTGCACAAATTAAAGCACAAGAGCAAGAGAAACGTTTAAAATTACAGAAATATGATTAAAAAACACAAACACATCGATCAGGCAGGTGGCAGTGTAACCAAACCTCCAGCAATTTTCAACCAGTCCTTGAGGCAAGTGAGCCCTAAACAGAAGGAAATAGTAATCAATAAAAATAGAAGAAAAAAGAAATAGTAGATAGATAAACAAATTGAGTTTAAAGCTCCTGTTGCAACTGAGATGGATCCCGGCGAAAAACATTATGCAAAACACAATCCAAATTCAACCTCTGCGAGATGCTAATTCAGTTTTCCGGGTCTTCGGTACATATGCAAATTGGCTAAAGTCTTCTGCCAATGGTTGGCCTTCAATGAAAATACACCAAGTTAAAGATCATGATGCTTGTAATAAAAGTCAGAAGAGCAATAAAACTTTGGCATCACGCTTAAGGTATATTACCTATTGGTACAAGTATTCCGAACATCTTTTAGAGAAGCACGGAGACCACTGAAACCACTGGCGCGAGAACCAGATGAGGAGCATCTAAATGATGATATTACTGAAATGAATTTTTCCATTGATTTTTCTGCTATTTCAGAATAACGGTTTAAATGGGAAATGTTGGATCCAAACTTTCCTTCTGCAGCTTTTGTCTCTGTAGATGTTTTGCTGAAGTCAGGAACAGAGTGACCTAAAAGGAATGAAACATATCAAATGTTTTTGTCAAGGTTAAGGGCTCAATTATCCAGAGTAAAAAAAAACATACGAGATGTCTTTTCTACTATGTTAAGAAAATCTAGCTCAGACCAGCCTTAGGTACTTAGCAACAAAGGCATGACTCAATAAGAAAACAACTTAGCTACACAAATCAACTTACAGAACCTTAATATACCTCTAAAATCAAATTCTGGTTTATGCAACCATGTACCTAAATTTAATTTCAACCATATGAAAGAAATTGCTTGATCTATGATTATATATTATGAATATTGTTTGCATGAAAATCCTAGAAAGAAATAAAACATCTGTTCTTTCAGGTCTCTAAGTCAACATGTGCTTACAAACCACAAACTTATACCTGTCTAATGCCATGCATAATGACAGCCATTCATTAATTTTTTATTTTTCTCTTTTTCCTCAATGCAAACAGTGCCTTACATTTCTCTATGGTTTGCTTTACTGTATTGCCTCCTAATCTGATAGCTGAAGCTTCTCATTTCTCTCTCTGGTCTCTCCATCATATGCCTTTAAGGCCCTTCTCCGTCCCTTTCAGTTTCTGTAAAGCCATATGATTCCCATCCTCTCTTTAGTTATTCTTTTTATTTAAGTACTCATCCAGATGGTTTATCCTCCCATACAATACACCGCATCCTTTTCATCCCTTTTATATTCCTAAACAGGATATCTCTTCACTATCTCTTTTTATTACAAGTTTCTCTATTATCATTTCTACCTTCATCATAGCAGATCTTCAATATCTTAGATGCTAGTTGATCAGGGTAATAACTCCCAGCCCAAACTCAAATGCAACGAACTTCCTATTAGATGGTTCTTTCCCTGGCCTGCACAATGTCAATGATAGAACGGACCATATCAATCCAGCCACCTTGCATTTGTTGTACCATTTTAAGCTTTCTTTGATGGATCACTGCCGCAACCCTGACTACAGGCATCATTTAAGAAATTCATGTGCATTCATTGATCAATCAACATAAAGGTAGCTTCTATTCTTCAACATCAATGACGTAATTATCGTAATTATATGTCCATTCCTCTTATCTTATGCTATCATGAAAATAGGAATTATTCTAGAAGCTGATGAGTCTTGAAGGATTCCTTTTATCGTATGTGCAAAGATAAGAGGATTGCATATATCAGTGGTGCTCATCTGATAAGAGGAATGTGCCACATTAGACGAGCACATTTGCAAGCAAGCAACGTAACATTATGCCATATAATGATTCCTTTAAACAGAAGTCCCATAATTCTCACATATTGTCATGAACCGAGTTCTAGGGATTACTGCATATAGCTGACAGTCTATTAACCTAAAGCAGGACTTCACTAAAAGAAATAGCTTTTAACTAAACTAAATAGATGTTTTCAGCATTTATAGATGTACTCTGGGACCATAACAGGTTTCAAATGTACCACCATAAAAATGAATGACAACTGAAAATAAAATAAGAACTTATTGAACAAGAAAGAAAGCTTCATATAGCAAGACAACAAGCATAAGATCAAACAATCACATCTATGCTTAAATACGTTAATCACATAAGTCTAATTTAGTAAAGCACAGACTTGAAAACAAAGAATTCAGAGTTACAGCTCAATGAAAAGTATAAAATTAAAGCAATAAATAAAGTTTACTTCTCAGATAGAGTTCATTAATAGCTCTTGACATTGATACAAACCATTATCAAGAAGAGGTGCATCTGTACGCCTTTGCTTGGGTTGCACATTTTCCCGAAGCAGTTTAAATAATAGAGTAGAAAGATTATTCAAGGTGCCATCACAACATAACTAAAAGAATAAAGTGAGAGTACCACTTTTTGAGACCAGTCATTTGACGAGGTCTTCCGTTTCATGACTTTGTCCTTAATATCATTATTTCTGAAAAAAGCATCCTCGGGTATGTTATTCTCATATGTATCAACGACATCATCAGCCTTGACCTTCTCTTGTATATTGTTTGGGTCCTTCTGGTTTTCAGACTTATGCTGAAAGTAAGAACTTCTTATGACGACCTTTCTTGTACCTGTCTCAGTTTCGCCCTCAACTGCATCCGGAACATTCTTACATTCATGCTCCTTAATCAATGTTGTACAAGGGTTATGAATTGAATACCTGGGTTGCTGTAGAGTTTGTTCTGGATTTCTTGTCTCAGACACCATACATTTTACATGAATCAATATTCAAGTAAGTGAGTACCATGTAAACTCGTCATTGAATATGTAGATCTTAAGGCAACCATAGCCTTACCATAGGTTGGAGATTCTGAAAATTTTGGAATCTCAGTGGTGAAACCATCTTCTACCGACAGAAAGAAAAAGAAATTAACTTATTATATCAAAGTTCGATCTAAGAAGATTTTAACAATCAACTATCAAGTGATATTCAACTGAAGTTTGTCACCACTTCCGTTCATATCACTCACAAGGTTGTCAGCATGAGAAACAGTGGCCATGCTTACGGAGTCAAGCAGGGATGCTGGCAAGCAGTTCATTTTACATGCAGCAGCCTCCAACGTGATGTGTTCCTTGGAATCAAGTGGATGATTAGGTGACGTTCGTGGGGCCCTGAATTTTCTCTTTACTTCAAGGGATGCAAAGCCTTTAAACGTTAAGGAAAATTGAATTACTAGAACAAAAATGTAACGGAAACCTTTGGTGCTCGGTGGTGCCATAAACTTATAAACCATTACTTAGTTTTTACACTCTAACCTCCCTAATATAATGTCCTTTTCTGCCATAGATCACATGCTGATACCTGTTTTGTCCTTAAAACCATTATTTGTGAACTTTGTTGGATGAATTTAAGACAGCAAAAATTACCTATAATTTGTCCAAATACAAAAGTAGGACATACCAGCAGCTTACATGCAAAGAAAAATAGAAAGTTTGTCTAAATTAGTTCCAAGAAAATGGTAGATACAGCCCAGATCTCTACAGGAAGTGATCCCGCATCACAAGACAAGCTCCTAGCATTTTTTGGTTCTAAAGCATGAACCAGAAAACATATGGCAGGATACATATAGAAACTCCTGTACCTAATTTTTAAAATCTGATATGTAACTTATAATAAAAAAATTAAAAAAACAAAAAACAAAAAAAACCAAAAACAAAAAGAAAAGAATGAAAGAAAGAATGATATGATCAAAGCCATGAAAAAAGGGTTTCAAAGGATACAGAAATACTTAGTCAAGAGATTCTTCTGAACCGGCAAATCTAGCTTTTTCTTCATGCTATCAAGATTAAATTGTTTACTTTGGGATTTTTTTGTTAAGCACCGTTTCAGCACTAACAGTCTCTCCCTGTTTGTCAAAAGATTGACAAGTCGAGCACAATCACAAGTAGTGAGGAGCAAACTTTAAGCAAAGTGTAACAAAATTAATTAGTTCAATTCCCCAAGTCAAAAGTAAAATTTTCATCTCTAATGCCGTAAATAGACCATATAGGTATCAAAACAAAGTTGAAAGTTCTCACTATTCTGCTTTGCCATATTAATATCATTTATAAACTACACGTCCAGCACTTAATAGTTCATTTTCAGAACTTGTTCAACAAACATTTCTCAATTGTAATTAAGATAAAACTAACTAATGTGCTGAGAGATGAGAATTAATTGGATATATAACAGCATTCTAATACCCACAGAGAATAAAAAAGAGTTTGGTGACACCTCAGTGCTTGAGAAACATCAACCTAAAATATTGAAGTATGAAAAAAAGAAAAAGAAAAGTCAGGAAGTCATGCAGATGGATAAAACAGAGATTATAGTCAAACAAGGGATATCGACAGACTGAAAAGAAGATTAACTATCATACACAAGATA
This sequence comes from Corylus avellana, assembly GCF_965113065.1. Taxonomy (NCBI): domain Eukaryota; kingdom Viridiplantae; phylum Streptophyta; class Magnoliopsida; order Fagales; family Betulaceae; genus Corylus; species Corylus avellana. The sequence goes on along the minus strand of NC_142490.1, from coordinate 19,899,352 downwards.
CAAGACTTTCACTTTCTAATTGATTCACTTATATTGGATTATATAGACCAGGATATAAGATTAAGCCCGGTCATAAAGTTTGAAGTAACAGTATGGATTTAGATTAACTAAAGACATAATGTGTTTGTGTTTATGAATGCACATGTACAAGTACTTAGTTAAATATGATTTTCAACAAACTCTCCCTTAGTTAATACGGTTCTTAAGAAACTATCCCTTAAAATCTTCCTTTTTCTATTCTGAGTACTTTTCCATTTATACTTTTATTCTTCTCTCTTTCCAACATAGGCTAATTGGAGCACAAGTGAAAGCAGGTCACCTAATTAATTGTACAAAGAATCCCAAAGCAACTGCCCTTGAAAATGAGAGAGAGAGAGAGAGAGAGGATGTACCTGAAACTGCATTTTGGTAAATGGATCAAGATCACCTTCTGCTATGCCTTTCGCTGTATGTTGTGATATCAATGTATCCCATGTCAAGGAAGGATTTCTAGCATTTCAACTATTAGAGCAAAAATGTGCAGAGAATTAGACTAAAAGGCAGAGTTGTAAATAAAGGATATGGGCCTAGGAAGTCCAAATCATCTCCAACATTATCAGATATGTCAGACAAATGTACAAGTTCTTCATTGATAGGATCACAAACCCGTTGATGCTGGAAAGTCAATATTGCTTTCTTGAATGATTCTTCATATAATGGAGGAACAGAAACAGTGCTGTACCTCAAGTGCTTAATCACCTATATCGAGCCAATCAACATTTGGAATACATCAAAAAGATTAATAATTCACCAACTGAATTTAGTGACTTCTGACGAAAACAAATCTGCGAGCCAGTTGAAACCAAAAAACTTCTTTCTGCTCACAACCAAAAGCATTTTGGTTGGCTTATATATAGCCGATTGCAAGTGGTTGGCTTAACTGAGTTATGTGCAAAACGGGTTGAGATAAACATTACCCCATTCCCAAAGAGGATAAAAGGTGATGAAAGGTTGCTCGCTATAGTACTGTTTAGTGAAATCACCATAGCGCGTTTCAGGACAATAAATGATGAGCCCTCTCCGCAGCAGAAAAAAATTCAACAAAACCCATTTTCCATTTCTTCCCCCCAAGCCCTCTTGGCAGATAATCCAAACCCATAAAAGAGCAGAGAGATTTGTGCGACAGTTGATTTTAGGTTTGCGGCGTTTGAAAATGCATCAAATGCCCGAGACAATAAGACAATCATCCCAATTCAATAAATCATTGAAATCGTCCACTACATTACGCAAAAGAGATGTTTTTCGTTACTTGGGCACTTGCCAAGAAAAACCCATATTCGAAAATTTGACAAAACCATTGACACGTTCAAATAAATTACGAAATCTAAGTATGTATTTAAACACACCTGGTGGTGGGTAGGCCTTTGCAGAGCTCTCTGCTGCAAGACAAGGCACCCTTGTGGAGTCAAGAGTAGGTGTCGACCGTAACACAACAGCCGTTCAATTCCTTGATGTGGATTGGCACCATGATCGATTTCAGCAGCGGCAACAGCCCCTGAATCCCCATGTTGCTCCTCAACCTGTACGAGGTTTGAGCTGGGGACCAAATGCTTTACTTAGCAGCTACCAAACTGCCCCTAATCTTGGATTATAGACTAGAGCATTTACAGAGAGAGGGAGAGAGAGGGTTTTATGAAGCGAAACAATGTGAGTGATTGTGCCCCCAAATGGCGGGAAAGTTTTTGTCTGTACAATTGGTGTGGGTCCCAGACAGGGCATGTTTGGCACCAAGTATATGGCTTCCTTATGGACAGAAATTAGCTACATATTTTTGTAATAACATGTGTTTTTCATATGCTTTTTATTAGCATTATTAAAAAAAAAGAAAAAAAAAAAAGTTTTTTTTCACGTGTTAATGAACACTTGACAATTTATTAGACTGGTTTGTAACTAAATTTTGTCCCCTCCTTGGCCAAGCATGGACCTATTATCCGAACAAGTTGTTCGGGTAGAAAGCCCCCTATTAGGGATTCTACAATTTTTCATGTCCTCATCTCTTTAGATAGAAATTTGTAACAGAACTAGGATCCCCTATATTTTAGGGTTGAAATTACTCACATGTTAACAGACACTTGACAATTTATTAGACAGGTTTGTAACTAGTTTTTATCCTCTCCTTGGCCGAGCATGGGCCTATTATCCGAACAAGTTTTTTGGGTTAACAAGCCCCTCTCCTTTTAGGGATTCTACAATTTTTCATGTCCTCAACTCTTTAGATAGAAATTTGTAATAGAACAAGGATCCCCTATATTTTAGGGTTTGAATTACTCACATGTAAACAGACACTTGACAATTTATTAGACAGGTTTGTAACTAGTTTTTATCCTCTCCTTGGCCGAGCATGGGCCTATTATCCGAACAAGTTTTTTGGGTTAAAAAGCCCCTCTCCTCTTAGGGATTCTACAATTTTTCATGTCCAGAGCTTTTTAGATAGAAATTTGTAAAAGAACAAAGATTCCCTATACTTTTAGGGCTTGAATTGCTAGCAATTCGGGCATTCTAAGTGCAAGAATCCTGATCATTATAAAAAGTCCCATTTGCATGCAATAGGGTGCAAATCATACTATTGCTATATACATAGTGAAAATATGCATTTGTTCATTTATATAAATGATCGTATGGTATGCCATAAATTGAAGAACTCGTACATACTCTAAATTTCTGAGGATATGCAAAAAAAGATAATAGATCTCGTTATTAAAAGTAATAAAAAAAATAAAAATGAAAAATAATGTAAATATAGATGCTAATCTTTCATTAATAAGAGGTGACTTTTATGATAAATAAAAAAGGGAAAACTTTACTTTGCCCCTCTGAACTATCACCATTTTTGACATACCCCCTAAACTTTCAAAACCTCTCACTTTGGATCCCTTCGTCAGTTTTTAACTGTTAAATGTGAGACAATAATGTTTATATCCCTGACTTTTTAATAAAATTCCACATTTACCCTTAATTCTTTTTTTTTTTTTAAAAAAAAAAAAAAGAAAAAAAAGAAAGTGAGGTGACCTGGGGGTCAGGCTTGATCCACACGGGTTAGGCCCTGGGGTGGCTCGCACGGAGTCACACCCACCCCCAGGGCCTGACCCGCGTAGGTCTTGGCTTGACCCATGTGGGTCAAGCCTAACCCATGGGTCTATTGCTTTTTTTAAAAAAATAAAAATAAAACCAAGGGCATTTTAGTCTTTTCCTGGCCTACTATTAGAAATTAATGGATAAATTTGACAGAGGGGTCCAAAGTGAGAGGTTTTGAAAGTGCAGGGGGGAAAAGTAAAGTTTTCTCCCAAAAAAAAAAATCCATATACATAAGTATGTACTTTACGTAAATATATATATGTATGTCAACTAATAAAGCACAAAAAGTAATGGATCATATTCGTCGCTTCCCATTATTTTTTCTAAAAAAAAAAACAGAGACACGTTACATTTACATCTTTTGCACATTTTTCACATGTAGATCATACAGATTTAATGATTAATTAGAAAAAGGGATGTACTGAAGATGTACAAGAAACATAAAAATATCATTTCTCAAAAAAAAAAAAAAAAAAAGTAGGTAGGTATTTTTTTTTTTTTTTTCATATTGTATTTAGGGGGAGAAGTAGACAATTTTAGTGAAAAAACAAAAAAAAAAAACAAAAAACAAAACAAAACAAAGGAAAAGGACATAATATACTCCATAGTTTGATCTAACTTACATTGACATATACTCTAAAATCTTAAAACTATTGACCTATTTATGAGTTTTAATTAAAAGTAACAAAAATGTAGTTAACTTGTATTAAGGATATTTTTGTACACTACATTTTTTTTTTTTTAATGAGAGTTATAGATATTATTTTGAAATTAAAAAAAAATGTTAAACGACTATTTTTCTGTTATTAATAAAGATTCCTCCTGAAGAGTTGATTGCAATGCTCTTAAAACTACACGTCGTTCCACATGCCTTGGTTCCCACGTTCCCAGCTCTTTCGCGCGCCTTAGTCATTTTGACTGGGTGTTTCGGACCAAAGCTACGTACGGGGCCCCAATACCTCATTACCCAATCACTGCCTGACGCGTGGATAAAAGCCTTCCTATACGAATTCAAACTCTCGAGTCTTAAAAACAGAACACCAACTTTCTCACTTCACTTCATTCTCTCTCACTCGATCTCTCCTCTCGCTCTCTCACAACCTATCGCCGTTTCCGATCACTGCGTTGTGAATCGCCGATCCCGATCCCGATCTGCTCTCTCTCTCTCTCTCTCCCTCTCACTCCTGTTTTGCATCTCTGACGCACGGCCATCAAAATACAGGGGTAAGCTCAAAACCTACCCCTCGTTTTTTGTGTTTTGTTTTTTCTCGCATTTTTTTTAATAATAATCGACGGGGACGAACGGGGGCTTGAATTACGGTTAGGGTTAGGGTTAGGGTTTGAGAGAAACGATCTCTCTCGGTCTCTCGGGGGAAAAGAAATAGGAGGCAAAATTTTAAATTATAGTGTGTTGTGTCGTTTGGAGCTTTTCTTATGCTAGGACCATGAGCTTCGTTTTTTTTTTTTTTGGCTTTACTGATGTGCGAGATCTGAGAGATTGGAAAATTTGTTGGAAGAAACAGAGGCATACCTCATCAAGATGAAAAATTAGGATTTGCAATCCCACAAGAACCGTAGCACCGGTGGTGTTGGGTTCAAGTTACGGGGTGGAGGGGCTTTGCTTTTTAGATTAGTGAAACCATTGCTTACCATCATTAGGAGTTACTCATTGATGATGGTATCATAGATTGAACACTATTATCTCATACTTTGAGCTTGTATTAATTACACTATCACATTTCATTATTTATCTCTTTCTTTATTATTATTATTATTATTATTTTCTAAACAAGAGCATCAATTGCATACCCACAAATAATTTATTGTGTTGCTTATCTGTTGAAAAATCTTTTGCACGGGTTGTTGCCTTCCCCAACACTTGAAAACCGGTCTTGTTTAATTCTTGCAGTTTCTCATTATGGGTACAAGTGAATCCTTGGCATTGAAGAAGGGCTTGGTCAAACTCTCATCGAAACGACTAAAAACCGCTCATGGTATGCAATCATGTGGGTTGTCGCACAATGGTATGCCTAGCAAGTCTAATGGTGGAAAGAAGTTGGGTGTGAATTTCAAAGAAAAATCTTCTATGCCTAGGTCTCTCAAGCGTGGGGCTCCAAACTTGATCAAGTATCAAATAGTAAAGAAGCAAAGATTTGATCATAATTTGGTTTCAAAGTGCTCCACCACTTTGAAACAACAAAAGACTCATTCAGCTGGTTGGGTTTTCAACCAACCTGCATTCAAACAGGCATGCTTGACAGAACACTTGTCAGTATCCCAAATGAGCAATTCGGAATTAAATTCTGATGGTGAGTAATTGTTTATATTTTACCATAAATAGGTCATATTTTCTAGTATTTCTCCATGATCTAATTATTGGCTACTTGTTGGTGAGAATGTGTAGGGGCTACAAGTGGTTTGGACGATGAAAACTCATGCCTTAGTTCTCAGCGCACACCTGTTGCCACAGATGTTGTTGCTTCCCAAGGATGTCTAGTTTCTGATGTACAACCGTCACCAAAGAAGGCTCTTCGTGCAGCAATAATGAAGAATCGATTTGCAGAAACTATTTTGAAAGCACAAAAAAAGACACTTTTTGACCATGTAAGATAAGATTTTTATTATGATGTAACATTTGGATACCTTTGGTGCTATGTTTTCTTAGTTGCTCATATATGTTATCTTCTTGTTTGTCATTAGGGTAAAGCAAATCCTTTGAAGATGCAACAGGAAAAGGAAAGATTTAAAAATATACAGCTTAAAGGTGAATTAAGCAACTCAATATTTTTCTCCCTCCCTTGTAACGCCTTATTTACTTACAAAAAGTCAAGTGCAATATGATATATGTATTTGTAAGGATCCTAAGGAGCAAGCGCTTCACTTCGTTTTTGCAAAACAAGCTCTTGATTATTATTTGTTGTACAATGAATACTATATTTCCTTGTTGACTTTCTATGACCAGAAAGTTTTATATGATATTTCCTCATGACCAAATAATAAAATAAAATGAAATTAATTTCCATTTAAAAGACTTGGGATCTCACAATTATATGTGATAGAGATTAATTAATACTTTTCACTTAGCAACCATAGGGAGTGATGGGATTAATTAATACCTATCACTTGGCAAACATAGGGAGTGAAAAATTGCAAACAGAATGATGCTTACTTTTAAATCTTTGAACATTTGATTTATGATTTTAGTTTATGCAGATTTAGTTAAAAATGGGAGATGAAATTTTTTTACCTTGATACTTACTATAGATTATGTTTGAAACAAGTAAAAAGGAGGATTTGCATTGGTAGACTAGTAGTCACATGAAACCATAAAGTAATTTGGTGTTAGCAACTTTGAGAATTTCTATTTCACCTCTAATTTAGGTTGGATGTGAAATATTTCTTCATCTTGCAGGTCAAAAAATTTCAAAATGATGCCTATTTTTTGTTTGAAAAACAGTCTAGGCTTTCGTTTAAGGATTGAAAATGCTAATTTTAGTTTTTATTTTGGTCTGATTTCTGAAGCTAATTTTACCATATTAGCCTTTTTATTTTTCTATAATGCTCAGCTTGTTGGTGGCAGCATTCTAGTTTGTCTTTTTCTTTTTAGAAACACACTCACTCAGTTTAAAGTCAAGTGAGGCTATTCAGCTTAAAAGCCTACCTTTTTAAATTCCTAAAGTAATCTCACGTTTCTCTCTCACACACATTTCAAAACATAGAAACATAGTTGTCATTTGTTGTTTTTGTATTGGAAATGCTCATATCTATATATATATATATATATATATATATATATATATGTGTGTGTGTGTGTGTGTGTGTGTGTGTGTGTGTGTGAGAGACACAGAGTTTGATAAATGGATTATTGTAGTTTCATTACATTTTATCCTTCCCCTACTTACTCCAATGGACAATGAGCAATAAATCTGAAAATAAAAGAAAAAACATGGGGGCACTAGTTTACAAACAACAGTAGATATATACAGGAAAGGCTGTGGAACGGTGATAAATTAACATGCCCTTGATGGCTTTCCTCCAGTACACCCATGTAGTTTGAACATGTTGTCTGGTTCACACGCCTAGATTCCTGGCAACAAATAACACACCAGTGACCACCCATGCTTATATATATAAATATAAACTCTATGTCAATGAGACTTCATTATTACTTCAAGAAAAAAGAAATGCATGGTTAAAATGTATCATGCAGAGTACATGACATGTGACATGGTGCCAATGTGCATGCACACATTCAAAACATCCCTTAGAGTAATTCTGAAATCACCATGTCCGTGAAGCTGAGAAAATCCACTTGGGATTAGCCTAACCGTCAGCTCATAGCAGTGAAGCCAGTCATTAGGTGCAGAACTCTAATGCTATTGGGGGTCAATCCTGCGGGTAAGACAGATCAACATCTTGGCTAGACCACTCACAAACAACCAGTCATGTTAGTCTGACTCATCAACCAGACTAGAAGAAATGTGCCACTGCTGAATAAAGCTGCCCCTCTTCAACTGGTTTTGACACATAATCATCCAATAAAAAAAACACTGTAGAGTTCAAGTGTTTTGATAGTTATCTATGAGCATTTCCAATAAAAAAAACAACTACAACACACATTTATATATACAAGCTACATCCATCTAGGTATAATTGCAAAACTTTTCATTATCATGTTCTTCTTCTCTTCATAATTCTTATGGATACAAATCTACAGAAGATGTATAAAAATCAATTTTGCTGTGGGAAGATGCTATCAAACTAATTCTCTTTTCAGTTTCCTAATTCTCTTCTGCACTCATTTTCTAAAGCTTATGTATAAAGTTATTATGCTCAGAAACAAAAATAAATGTAACTATTATTTATCTATCAGCATTACTATTTGTTTTGTATTATGTTGTTGGCATCCATATACCATTTCTCTTTCATTGATAGGATTGAATGTTTACTTGCAGAGATGACCAAGATTAAAGCCCAAATGAAAAAGGCTGAAGTTGATGAGGTAGAAGTAAAACTGAAGCAGCAACGGCGGCATGAAATAGAAAGAGAAGCTTTTCGAGCCTCGCTTCAAAAGGTTACCTTCTTCTATCTAATACTTGTCTACATTTCTAGCACATCAAATATACTTTTCTACATCGGGTAGAGCTGTATCTGATGTTGTGCACCTCTCGGCAGATGACAAGAACTGTGGATTTAGAAGACAGTCTATGGGTTCAAAAAGAATATGATATGATGATTGGGTCTTCTTGCTCCTATGATTGGCCTCGTGAAGTACATTAAGCATACAATCTAGTGCTGCATTTTGTATGAAGAGAAATGAAATTTTGTTTATGAATGTAAAATCTATTGCTATCTGTAAATAGTAGTATTGTTGTAAATTGTGAAGTTCCCTATTTGGAGCGATAGAGAAATCAATATTCTTAACTACTGGGCCAGGTTCCTGCATACATGACATAACATAGCATAAAGAGAGATGATACATGTTCACTTGGTGACATAGCATAAAGAGACAAGATATACGAGATCTGGTGTACATCTGCTTTACATTTCTTTTGCAAATCTGCTATACAGAGATGTACAACAGATGGAAAAAGATCATTTCTCTTGCATAAATACAATCTTTGCTTCACTTAAAATTGACCAAAATCAGTTGTATGTGGACACACGCATGCTAGTTCTTTTGAATATTGGTTGGGAAGGCACGTGCAAGCCACATGCTTAATTCCCTATGATAGGTATGATTGTGATATCATTAAAAATTCAATACCATATGTAAAAAATATTTATAATATAAAGTCAATATATAAATCTATACCAAGATGCATATTTAATTTTTATATAACTCTTAGTATAAATTACAAAAGTGAGTAAATATGATGTAAAAAAACCACCTCCAACGAAGAGTTGATCTGTATGGCACACACAATACAAGTCATAGCACTCAACACTCCAATAACAATGTTCAAAGGAAATATCATATCTATGTATGTTGGGTTCTGTAGTGATAAGTAGCCCATTGAAAATTAATAGCATAAAAAAATGGGAGAACACTAAGCCTGAAGTTTATCAAGAATATTCAATCATAAAGAAGCTTTATTTATTAGAAGGCATATGATTATCTTTTCATTTTGATCATCAATGTTGGGAAGTTAACCCAAATTAGTTCCTATGGTCTCTGCTCTTTTGTATACTTTTTGTGTATGAGGGCTTTGCACTTTTTCTATAAAATTTTAATTACTCACAAAAACAAAAACAAAAACAAAAGTACAGCTCCTACTGTGGTATTTGGAAAGTAAATGCTCTTAACCAATTCTAAGGGCGCGATTCCTTTGCATCATAAAATGAAAATACACAATATCAAATTGAAACTACTATTTCCTCATCAAAATGGAGGCCTTTTGGTCTAGCCTATAATTCCAATTTAGACAGCAAATCAAGCTGCAAAACCAATCACCTGTCTGGCCATACTTGTTGACTGTTGGAAGTGGGTGCTGGCTCATATATATTAGCACAAAATATCCTCTTGAGAGTTGCTACCTGATCTTCCGGTCGAAAGAAAGCCATGCATTGCTTCTAGCATCCTCTGGAATTTGTCATCTACAACAATGTGTTAGTCCTCCTAACAAAGAACACAGCAAACAAGAACTATGATCAATAAGCCTAGCTTTCTTGGTGAAGTCAAACATAAAACAACATTTATGGTATCATATTTAAAGCAGCTCATCTGATGAGCAAATAGTTCCAGACTTTGACAAATATAGTAGAAAGAAATAAAACATGGCCAAAAAATAGTACTTTTCCAAGATACTCTTTTGAAGTAATATAACAGCAATTCATAAAATATCATATCCACATATTGAACTGCAAATACATGAAACATAACTCATATATAACTACAAGTAAAAGATATCATAAAATTATTTGAACTTCTACTGCGTACATGGGTTATGCCTCTTTTTGGCATATTTTATACATTTTCTTACTTATCAAAAAGAAAGAAAGAAAAAAAATAAAATAAAAAAACAAAAAATCATTCTTAACCCCTACAGTTCATTAGGCCAAGTCTCAGAGTTTATTTCTCGGGGAAAAAAGAACCCAACAAGTCACAAATTTTTTTCTCATTCTCATTCTCATTTCAGTTTACCACTCCACAACCAAATAAGAAAAAACCTCAAATCATTGTATTTGTTCTAATTTGGCTACTGCATATCTAAACAGACAATGAAAGTAACTAATAAGAAAATATTTTCATGAAATTCCCAGGATTAAGATAAAGGGATAACCCACACCTAATATCTGACTCAAAAACCTCACCACCTTGCAAGCTGAGCTCTTAACTCGCAGGATTATTTTCTATTACATTTTTTGGCTGCAAATTAGGAAACTGTTTGGTTTCTTGGCAGATAGATCTCATCTTAAGGCATGAATCAGCTACCTGTGGCCCAAACTCAACCATAGGTTTGGACTTGTGGTCCTCTGAGGCGGAATAGGTATTAGAAATTTAAGCAAAAAATAGCTTCAGGTGCTGCTTTATTTGAACTGACTATAACATATTCTATGACTTTTCATCATTTTGAGATGAAGTAAAAAACAAGGATGTTGTTGTTTGGCACTTCATCTAATGAAGCTTCTAGGCTATTTTGGTCTAATTGCTCAAGATACTTTAATGAGCCTGTTTGACTTGAATTTTTGCGTTCGGTTAAAAGTTACAATATCAAGATACACAATACACACTGTTTGAACAATTTAAGCTCTTAGAGTAATTGGTTGTGTTATATTTCTCAAACACCATGATAAAGATATCCCTCCCAGACTATTTGTCCATCTTTCATAGTCCAAACTTGGAACATAAATTAGTGCTTCAGAACCAGATAATAAATAAATAAATTTTAAAACTACACCCACTAACTTGTCAAAACTACCATAAAGATTGGAACTTTCATGATTATGCCTTCAATATGGTCATAAATTAGGAAAGTGATAAAATCCTGCTCATTGACTTTTTCAATATAGACAATCTAATGGATATCCATAAAATTGGACAAGCAATTTAGGATGGAGTCAGCAATGGCTGCAAAAGTTTAAACTTTTAGAGAGCAATCTCACTTTGACAATATCATGGATATAAATAACATTGTGGTTTAGGGGCAGCAGCTATATAATTTTAAGTCCAATACATTGATTCTAGCAAAAAGAGGCAGGTTGCAGAATTTTCGAGGCAGCAGCAAATAACAGGACATTTTAAGGCTTGTTTTGATCAATTATTTGTTGGCTAATGTCCAGGGAAATATGTGGGGTTTTAGAGTTTTGATAAGGTAAGCAAAGTTGTTGATTTGGGTTGCAAAGAGGGAAGACAAGAGAGGTTCAAGGGGCTGTTCTCTAGCTGTGAGAGAGAGAGAGAGAGAGAGCGAGAGCACCCAACGCTCTTGATCTGCGTTCAAATTAGACCATAACTGAAAACATCAACAACCTGGCCTCAAAAGCTGGTGTTCAAACTTTTCTTTTGCTTTTCTTTTCTTTTTTTTGAACAAAGTCTTTCAGCAGCAAATCCACAAACCAAACAAAGACATCTATACCCAAAACATATGCTAAGTTTCCTTTCAACAGAGAATCTTTAACCAGCTGATGTTGATCTTTAAAGATCTACCAAACACATGTAGTATGAGAATGCAAAAACACAAAAAAACCAACAATACAGATTACACTCATTTGAACAATTAACCACATAACAGAACTATATAATAAAATGATATTCAAACTACAAAAATCATGACCGGTTTATCAAAACTGCCCTCAAAAGTTGGTGAAAGCTTTGAATCCAAATAAACACGCTGGGAGAAAGCTTTGAATCTAAATAAACACGCTGCTTCAACCAAATGTGCAGCACACAATGTATACAGTACAAACCACCCTCTATCCTACGCAAATTTAAGGAAAATTCTCAGTCCGCCTGACATCTCAGCAAACCACAAGCACAAGTAAAATCACAGATCCACATATGTTCGTTACTTCTAACATCCATTAGCACAGAAACAGTAACAAAACCACCCTATCTCTATGCACAGAAACAATATAAATTTCCAAACTTTTTTTCTTCCAAATCAAAATCAAAACCAAAACTTTCAGTCTCTCAGCACCAAAATAAAGACAACCCAGAAGACAAAAAACCTAAACTAATAAAATAAAAAAAATTAAAAAGAAGGAAGAGACTTCACCTCCAGAAGTCTTCCACGGCACTGAAGGCGTAGATCGAATTAAAAAAGCTACCCCAAGCAGCCTGCTTGGACTTGGCAGAAGGGATATCGAACCAGAAGGTCTGCCCAGCTAGTGGGACTGGATCATCACCGGTTTGGTCGGCTGGATCTACTCATCGTCTCCCTCATCTCCAGCTCCTCCAGCCAAAGGGTTGGTCGTGCGTTGGTACGTGTGAATTTATAGGTAGGAAGAGTGGCAAATGATGGGCTTTTCTGTTTTATTTCAAAATTTTCATTTTTTTACGTCAAATGTCCAACATGCTCCATCTCAGGAAACTGAAGCCCATTTAACTGACATATGCACCCATGCTTTAGACCCCATCCGGCGTCGACCCGAAGTTATTTATTTATTTATTATATATATATTTTTTACATGTCATCCCGAAGTTTCTGACACCTTTTCGAGCATTTCCAGCAGTGTAGTTAAAATGGAGATATTAGCTATATTTAACTATTTTTGTCATTTTTTTTGTTTCAACAGAATAGCTTCATATTAGCTATTATACCTTAACTATGAATAGCTTTATATTGGTATTCACTGTAGCACACTAGATTGTTGAATATAATATTATTTTCACATTATTTTCTCTCTCTTCTCTCCCTCCCTCAACGTTTCTCTCTCTTCTCTCTTCATGAATTTATGATACAAATTCAAGTCTTTTGATTCACTAAAAACTCCAAAAAAAAAAAATAGTATCCATATAATTGACAAACTAAAAATGGAAAAATAAAAATAACACACAGGTATGCTCCGTGAATCAATTCTATTGCAATTTACAAGATGATGCAAAAGCGGTTGCATATAAAAAAAAATGAAAAAATAATATTTAATAAAATAAAGAATCTGTTGGAGTTAGTATTAAAAAATGAGTAGTTAAAATAAAGAATTGTGCTTTTTGATTAGGTAGAATACCTCTTACTGCTGGAAATGCCCTTAGGAATAAGAGGTAATACTTGAGTTAAAATTTTGTCTCTTCAATTTACATCTCATTTTAATTAAATAAATTAGTGTGTTAACTTGTAAAGTCTAAGAGAGAATGTTAAAATAGAAACATATTATTCTTTAAACTTTTGTCCAACTCTTTTTTAAGTTGACGATTGGATTTATATGACCCACATACGAGTCATATGGATTGAATAATAAATTTGAAAAAAGAAAAACACAAAAACACAAAAAATGAATGGAATTTAATGTGAGTTGAAAAGGAAAAAGGAAAATAAATGTTATCTTATTAGCAAACAATGATAACTTATGGGAGGTTTGAATAAACCCCAGATTATCTTCCACTCTCTTTTTAGATTGCGTTTGAGGAATAGGGTTTTTAAGTAAAAAAAAAAACGTTTTTAAACTTTTGCCACAAGTGTGTTTCGGCTATTTTTGAGCTTTTTAGACCCTTAAAAGTGCTTTCAATTTTTTTTACCAAACAAGTACTTTTTTTTTTTTTTTTTTTTTTTTCAAACGAACGTTTTAAGTATTAAACGCACTTTTATGCTCCTCAAACATACACCCAAAGATGCCATTATTTATTTATTCTCTTTAGATTGAAGTACTTTGGTGTGACAAACATTCCTTCCCAATCCTCCAAATTTATTCATTTGCATGTGTGAGGCAAAAGGCACAACTTTATCAACTTATTCCTTTCTTGAAGCTTTTATATGTAGCTTTTATGGTTGGCGGCAATTCATATGTTATTTATTTATGATGTGGTGTGACACATCGTTAATTAAATAAACCTATTTGAATTTTATTTTTATTTTTTTTAAAAAAAAACACTAATTATCAAAATTAAAAACTTTGGTATTAAAATAGTGTGAACTTAAATTTGATTTGTCTCTTAAAAAGAAAAGGTAAGCCCAAATGTTCCACTAAGGCCCACTCTAGAACTGGGCCAACCACGTCACCAGTAGGCCCATCAAATGGTGGGACCCAGAGGTTTCCTTTCTTCCTTTTCCGAAACTCCAAAAGAACTCCGTCCGACCAAACTTCTTCCTACAAAATCCTTCAGCGCAGCCTCTCTCTCCAAAAGAAATTGCTTGAGGTTGGGTGTTTTTTTTTTTTTTTTTTTTTTTGGTGCTTCTAAATCCTTTGATCTTCTAAAAAATAAAAACAAACTATGAAATTAAATAAAATTAATTATACGAAAAAAAAAAAAAAGAGTTCACAAAGAGAACAAGGTTTTTTGAGGTCTCTATGCGGTATTGTTCTAACATAGCATGATGAACCGTATATAATGCTTATAAGCATTTTTTGTGTGTGTTATGATATGTGATGAAGAGGAATAGAGGATGTTGGCGTTGAGCGGAAATGGCAAATCGGAAGTGCCTTTTTTTGTCAATTGTATTTTTTTTTTTAATAAGATCTAATGCTTTCACGTCTATTGTATTTAGTGTTTTTAAATGATGTTTTAATCTTTTATTGGAGGTTGTAAAAGTGAGGTTTTATGCCCCTCTTGATAGTAGTAGACGCTTTTTTTTTTTATTCTTTTTTTTTTGGGTATTGTATTTAGGGGGAGAAGTAGACAATTTTACTGAATTAAAAATAAAAAATAAAAAACAAAAAACAAAAACAAAGTAAAGGACATAATATACTCCATATTTTGGTCTAACTTACATCAATGTATATACTCTATAATCTTTAAAATTGTTCACCTATTTATGAGTTTTAATTAAGAGTAACAACAATATAGTTAAGTTGTATTAAGGATCTACTTAGAAACTTTTTTTAAAAAATTAGAATTATAGATACTATTTTGTAATTTTGTTTTAAAAAAAAAATGTTAAACGACTATTTTTCTATTATTAATAAAGATTTCCTGAAGAGTAGATTGCAAATTTACAATGCTCTTAAAACTACACGTCGTTTCACAGGGTATTGGGTTCGCACTTTCCCAGCTCTTTCCCGCGCGTTAGTGGGTGTTTCGGACCAAAGCTACAGAGCTACAATACCGCTTTTCCCAATCACTGCCTGACGCGTGGATAAAAGCATTCCTCTACGACTACTTGTGTCTCAATTCTCCAGTCTTAACTACACTCTCTCATTCGCTCTCTCCTCTCGCTCTCTCACAACCGATCGCCGTTTTCGATCACTGTGAATCGCCGATCCAGATCCCGATCTGCTCTCCTCCTCTCTCTCTCTCTCTCACTCCTGTTTTGCATTCCTTTGTCTCTGACGCACGGCCATCAAAAAACAGGGGTAAGCTCAAAACCTAACCCTCGTTTATTGTATTTTTCTTTTTCTTTTTCTTTTTCTCGCTTTTTTTTTTTTAAACAATAATCGACGGCGACGAATGGGGGCTTGAATTAGGGTTAGGGTTAGGGTTAGGGGTAGGGGTAGGGTTAGGGTTAGGGTTTGAGAGAAACGATCTCTTTCGCTCTCTCTCGGGAAAAGAAAACGGAGTCAAAATTTTAAATCTTATTGTGTTGTGTCGTTTGGAGCTTTTCTTATCATCATTTCGGGTGCTAGGACCATGAGCTTCGTTTTTTTTTTTTTTTTTTTGGATTTTATTGATGTGCGAGATCTGAGAGATTGGAAATTTTTTTGGAAGAAACAGAGGCATAACTCATCAAGATGAACAATTAGGATTTGCAATCCCACAAGAACTGTTGGACCGATTGTGTTGGGTTCAAGTTACTTGGTGGAGGTGCTTTGTGTTTTTTGTTTGAAATTATCTGTGATTGGTTACCCAGAAATGTTTGTATGTTTTGGAAATTTGAATAACATGTGTTTGTATTGAAGGATTTGAGTGAGGAAATATTTTCTTTCTTTGTCCTGCATTTCTAGGCAACAATATACAGTTCATGAATATCTAAATGATTATATATGCGTTTATGTTTTTCCCTGATCAATTATAAACTGAGGAAGAAAATTGTTTTAATTTCTTGAGTTTTAGAACTTGAGAAAATTATGTGAGGAATGCCTTATAGTCATTAAGAAAATTATGTGATCAGATATATCCTTTGGGCACATCAGAGTTTTAGGCCGGTCTGGTAGACCTTAATTAAATTAAAACTTTTGTTTAGGCACATCAGTTAGATTAGTGAAGCCATTGCTATGTTCTGTATATCATGTGTGTATATCTTGTTCCCTAAATCATTTGGATTAGTGAAGCCATTGCCTACAATCATTAGGAGGTACTCATTGATGATGGTATCATAGGTTGAACACTATTATCTCATACTTTCTGCTTCTATTAATTATGCTATCACATTTCATTATTTATCTCTTTCTCTATTATTATTATTTTTTTTGCTGCAATTATTTATCAATTGCATATTCATTCCACAAATAATTTATTGTGTTGCTTATCTGCTGAAAAATATTTTGCAGGGGTTGTTGCCTTGCCCAACACCTGAAAACTGCCCTTGTTTAATTCTTGTAGTTTCTCATTATGGGTACAAGTGAAGCCTTAGGACTAAAGAAGGTCTTGGTCAAACTCTCATCAGAACAACTAGAAGCCACTCATGGTATGCGATCATGTGGGCTGTCGCACAATTCTATGCCGAGGCCTCACAAGCGTGAGGCTCCAGACTTGATGAAATATCAAGTAGTGAAAAAGCAAAGAAATAATCGTAATTTAGGTTCAGAGTGTTCCACCACTCTGAAACAAAGGAGAATTAATCCAACTGGTTGGGTTTTCAACCAACTTGCGTCCACACAAGTATGCTTGTCAGAATACTTGTCAATATCCCAAATGAGCAATCCGGATCTAGATTCTGATGGTGAGTAACTATTTCTATATTACCATAAATATGTCATATTTTCTAGTATTTCTCCATGATCTAATTTTGGCTTGCTGTTGGTGATGATGTGTAGGGGCTACAAGTGGTTTGGACAATGAAAACTCATGCCTTAGTTCTCAGCACACACCTGCTGCCACAGATGCTGTTGCTCCCCAAGAATGTCCAGTTTTTGATGTACAACAGTCGCCAAAGAAGGCTCTCCGAGCGGCAATGATGAAGAAACGGTTTGCTGAAACTATTTTGAAAGCACAAAAGAATACACTTTTTGATCATGTAAGACAAGATTTTTATCATGACGTAACATTTGGATATCTTTGGTGCTATGTTTTCTTAGTTGCTTATATATGCTATCTTCTTGCTTGTAATTAGGGTAAAGCAAATCCTTTGAAGATGCAGCAGGAAAAGGAAAGATTTAAAAGTATACAGCGTAAAGGTGAATTAAGCAACTCAATATTTTTTCCCTCCCTTGTAACCCCCCCTTTACTTGCAAAAGGTCAAGTGCAATATGATATATATGTTTGTAAGGATCTCATGGAGCAAGCACTTCATTTCGATTTTGCAAGACAAGCTCTTGATGTATTATATGTAGTACAATGGATACAATATTTTCTTGTTGACTTTCTATGACCATAAAGTTTTATATGTTATTTCTTCATAACCAAATAAAAAACTAAAATGAAATTAGTTTCCATCTAAAAGACTTGGGTTCTCACAATTATATGTGATGTGATTAATTAATATTTTTCACTTGGCAACCATAGGGAGTGACGGGATTAATTAATACTTTTCATTTGGCAAACATAGGGAGTAAAAATTGCAAACACAATGATGCTTATCTTTAAATATTTTTTATAAAAAATAATTGATATTTTTTTAAAAATTTTTTTAAAAACTTTTTATATACATTTGGCCAAACAAATGGGGGAAAAGAAAGCTTTGCAATTTGCTAAACTTTTGCACGTAAGTCTAACATAGAGTGAGGTCATGAGGTTTTCCATTACTAAGAGCATATTTAATATTGAGTTAGGAAGTAAAACTTTATAGTTAAAAGGAGCTTTTTAGAAAAAATAAGAAGAAAAAAAAAAAAAAAACATAAATTTTAAGCTTTTTGCATAATTGCATACCATTTTAAGAGTATAAAAGTTAATAGTTTTTTTACTCTTAAAATGAGTACAAAATTATATAACTAAAATTATTACAAATTGAGTAGTGCATCCTCTTTATTTAAATTTCACGACCTTAGGTCATTGAACATGTGATTTAGGATGTTACTTTATGCAGATTTGGTAAAAATGAGAAAGATGAAAAGATTTTACCTCGATGCTATAGACTCTCTGAAACAAGTAATAATGAGGATTTGCATAGATAGTTGCATGAAACCATAAGTAATTTGGTGTTAGCAACTTTGAGAATTTGTTTTCTACCTCTAATTTAGGTTGAATGTGGTATATTTCATCATCTTGCAGGTCAAGAATTTTCAAAATGATGCCAATTTTTTGTTTGAAAAATAGTCTAGGCCTTTGTTTAAGGATTGAAAATGCTAATTTTAGTTTTTATTTTGGTCTGATTTCCGAAGCTAATTTTACAATATTAGCCTTTTTATTTTTCTATAATGCTCAGCTTGTTAGTGGGAGCATTTTGGTTTTTTTCTTTTTCTTTTTAGTAACCTACTCACTCAGTTTAAAGTCAGGTTAAGCTATTCAACCTAAAAACCCACCTTTTTAAATTCCAAAAGTAATCTCTCACATTTCTCTCCCACACACATTTCAAAACATAGAATCATAGTTGTCATTTGTTGTTTTTGTATTGGAAATGCTCATATATATATATATATATATATATATATATATATATATATATATATATATATATATTTCACTATACCAAAAAAATGTTATTGGTATACCTAAAACATTTAAAAATGTTAAATGTTAAAATTCAGTGACAGTTTGAAAATGGATTATTGTAGCTTCATTACATTTTATCTTTACCCTACTTGTTTCTTTTTTCTAGTCTTATCATCCTTACCCTACTTACTTCAATGGATAATGAGCGATAAATCTGAAAATAAAAGAAAAAACATGGGGGCACTAGTTTACAAACAACAGTGGATAATACAGGAAAGGCTGTGGAATGGTGATAAATTAACATGCACTTGATGGCTTTCCTCCAGTACTCCCATGTAGTTTGAACATGTTGTCTGGGTCACACGCCTAGATTCCTGGCAACAAATAACACGCCAGTGAACACCCATGCTTATATATATATATATATATATATATATATATATATATAAACTCTATGTCAATGAGACTTCATTATTACTTGAAGAAAAAAGAAATGCATGGCTAAAATGTATCATGCAGAGTACATGACATGTGGCATGGTGCCAATGTGCATGCTCACATTCAAAACATCCATTAGAGTAATTCTGAAATCACCATGTCCGTGAAGCTGAGAAAATCTACTTGGGATTAGCCTAACCGTCAGCTCACAGCAGTGAAGCTAGTCATTAGGTGCAGAACTCTAATTCTATTGGGGGTCAATCCTGAGGGTAAGACAGATCAACCACTTGGCTAGACCATTCACAAACAACCAGTCATGTTAGTCTGACTCATCAACCAGACTAGAAGAAATGTGCCACTGCTGAATAAAGCTGCCCCTCTTCAACTGGTTTTGACACATAATCATCCAATAAAAAAAACACTGTAGAGTTCAAGTGTTTTGATAGTTATCCATGAGCATTTCCAATAAAAAAAACAACTACAACACACATTTATATATATAAGCTACATCATCTAGGTATAATTGAAAAATTTGTCATTATCATGTTCTTCTTCTCTTCATAATTCTTATGGATACAAATCTGCACAGAGGTAAAAAAATTAATTTTGCTGTGGGAAGATGCTATCAAACTAATTCTCTTTTGCACTCATTTTCTAAAGCTTATGTATAAAGCTATTATGCTCAGAAACAAAAATAAATGTAGCTATTATTTACCTATCAGCATTACTATTTGTTTTGTATTATGTTGTTGGCATCCATCTACCATTTCTTTTTCATTGACGGGGTTGAATGTTTACTTGCAGAGATGATTAAGATTAAAGCCCAAATGAAAAAGGCTGAAGTTGATGAGGTAGAAGCAAAATTGAAGCGGCAGCGGCGGCGGGAAACAGAAAGAGAAGCTTTTCGAGCTGCACTTCAAAAGGTTACCTTCTTCTATCTAATACTTGTTTACATTTCTAGCACATCAAGTATGCTTTTCTACATCGGGTGGAGCTATATCTAATGTTGGTGCACCTCCCTGCAGATGACAAGAACTGTGGATTTAGAAGACAATCTATGGGTTCAAAAAGAATATGATATGATGATTGGGTCTTCTTGCTCCTATGATTGGCCTCTTGAAGTACATTAAGCATACAATCTAGTGCTACATTTTGTATGAAGCGAAAAGAAATTTTGTTTATGAATGTAAAATCTATTGCTATCTGTACATAGTAGTATTGTTGTAAATTGTGAAGTTCCCTATTTGGAGCATTAGAGAAATCAATATTCTTAACTACTGGGCCAGGTTCCTGCATACATGACATAACATAGCATAAAGAGAGATGATACATGTTCATTTGGTGACATAGCATAAAGAGACAAGATATACGAGATCTGGTGTACATCTGCTTTACATTTCTTTTGCAAATCTGCCATACAGAGATGTACAACAGATGGAAAAAGATCATTTCTCTTGCATAAATACAATCTTTGCTTCACTTAAAATTGACCAAAATCAGTTGTATGTGGACACACGCAAGCTAGTTCTTTTGAATATTGGTTGGGAAGGCACATGCAAGGCACATGCTTAATTCCCCGTGATAGGTATAATTGTGATATCATTAAAAATTCAATACCATATGTAAAAAATATTTATAATATAAAGTTAATATATAAATCTATACCAAGACGCATATTTAATTTTTATATAACTCTTAGTATAACATTACAAAAGTGAGTAAATATGATGTAAAAAAACCACCTCTAACCAAGAGTTGATCTGTATGGCACACACATTACAAGACAGAGCACTCAACACTCCACTAACAATGTTCAAAGGAAATATCATCTCTATGTATGTTAGGTTCTGTAGTGATAAGTAGCCCATTGAAAATTAATAGCAACAAAAAATGGGAGAACACTAAGCCTGAAGTTTATCAAGAATATTCAATCATAAAGAAGCTTTATTTATTAGAAGGCATATGATTATCTTTTTATTTTGATCATCAATGTAGGGAAGTTAACCCAAATTAGTTCCCCTACGGTCTTTGCTCTCTTGTATACTTTTCGTGTACGAGGGCTTTGCACTTTTTCTATAAAATTTTAATTACTCATGAAAACAAAAACAAAAGTACAGTTGCTACTGTGGTATTTGGAAAGTGAATGCTCTTAACCAATTCTAAGGGCGCAATTCTTTTGCATCATAAAATGAAAATACACAATATCAAATTGAAACTACTATTTTCTCATCAAAATGGATGCCTTTTGGTATAGCCTCTAATTCCAATTTACATAGCAAATCAAGGTGCAAAACCAATCACCTGTCTGGCCATACTTGTTGATTGTTGGAAGTGGGTGCTGGCTCATACATATTAGCACAAAATATCGTCTTGAGAGTTGCTACCTTGTCTTCCCGTCGAAAGAAACCATGCATTGCTTCTAGCATCCTCTGGAATTTGTCATCTACAACAATGTGTTAGTCCTCCTAACAAAGAACACAGCAGAAAAGAACTATGATCAATAAGCCTAGCTTCCTTGGTGAAGTCAAACATAAAACAACATTTATGGTATCATATTTAAAGCAGCTCATCTGACGAGCAAATAGTTCCAGACTTTGACAAATATAGTAGAAAGAAATAAAACTTGGCAAAAAAATAGTACTTTTCCAAGATACTCTTTTGAAGTAATATAACAGTAATTCATAAAATATCATATCCACATATTGAACTGCAAATACATGTAACATAACTCATATATGAATACAAGTAAAAGATATCATAAAACGATTTGAACTTCTACTGCATCCATGGGTTATGCCTCTTTTTGGCATATTTTATACATTTTCTTACTTATCAAAAAGAAAAAAAAAAAAAAAAATCATTCATAACCCCTACAGTTCATTAGGCCAAGTCTCAGAGTTTATTTCTCGGGGAAAAAAGAACCCAACAAGTCACAACTTTTTTTCTCATTCTCATTCTCATTTCATTTTACCACTCCAAAACCAAATAAGAAAAAACCTCAAATCATTGTATTTGTTCTAATTTGGCTACTGCATATCTAAACAGACAATGAAAGTAACTAATATGAAAATATTTTCAAGAAATTCCCAGGATTAAGATAAAGGGATAACCCACACCTAATATCTGACTCAAAAACCTCACCACCTTGCAAGCTGAGCTCTTAACTCACAGGATTATTTTCTATTACATTTTTTGGCTGCAAATTAGGAAACTGTTTGGTTTCTTGGCAGATAGGTCACATTTTGAGGCATGAACCAGCTACCTGTGGCCCAAACTAAACCATAGGTTTGGACTTGTGGTCCTCCGAGGCAGAATAGGTATTAGAAATTTAAGCAAAAAATAGCTTCTGGTGCTGCTTTATTTGAACCGACTATAACATATTCTATAACTTTTCATCATTTTGAGATGAAGTAAAAAACATGAATGTTGTTGTTTGGCAATTCATCTAATGGAGCTTCTGGGCTATTTTGGTTCAGTTGCTCAAGATACTTTAATGAGTCTGTTTGACTTGAATTTTTGTGTTCGGTTAAAAGTTACAATATCAAGATACACAATACACACTGTTTGAACAATTTAAGCTCATAGAGTAATTGGTTGTGTTATATTTCTCAAACACCATGATAAAGATACCCCTCCCAGACTATTTGTCCATCTTTCATAGTCCAAACTTGGAACATAAATTAATGTTTCAGAACCAGATAATAAATAAATAAAATTTAAAACTACATCCACTAACTTGTCAAAACTACCATAAAGATTGGAACTTTCATGATTATGACTTCAATATAGTCATAAATTAGGAAAGTGATAAAATTCTGCCCATTGAATTTTTCAATATAGACAATCTAATGGATATCCATAAAATTGGACAAGCAATTTAGGATGGAGTCAGCAATGGCTGCAAAAGTTTAAACTTTTAGAGAGCAATCTCATTTTGACAATATCATGGATATAAATAACATTGTGGTTTAGGGGCAGCAGCTATATAATTTTAAGTCCAATACAATGATTCTTGCAAAAAGAGGCAGGTTGCAGAATTTTTGAGGCAGCAGCAAATAAAAGGACATTTTAAGGCTTGTTTTGATCAATTATTTGTTGGCTAATGTCCAGGGAAATATGTGGGGATTTAGAGTTTTGATAAGGTAAGCAAAGTTGTTTGATTTGGATTGCAAAGAGGGAAGACAAGAGAGGTTCAAGGGGCTGTTCACTAGCTGTGAGAGAGAGAGAGAGAGAGAGAGAGAGATCACCCAACGCTCTTGATCTGCGTTCAAATTAGACCATAACTGAAAACATCAACAACCTGATCTCAAAAGATGGTGTTCAAACTTTTATTTTGCTTTTCTTTTCTTTTTTTGAACAAAGTCTTTCAGAAGCAAATCCACAAACCAAACAAACACACCTATACCCAAAACATATACTAAGTTTCCTTTCAACAGAGAATCTTTAACCAGCTGATGTTGATCTTTAAAGATCTACCAAACACATGTAGTATGAGAATGCAAAAACACAAAAAAACCAATAATTCAGATTACCCTCATTTGAACAATTAACCACATAACAGAAGTATATAATAAAATGATATTCAAACTACAAAAATCATGACCGGTTTATCAAAACTACACAATGTAAACAGTACAAACCGCCCTCTATCCTAAGCAAATTTCAGGAAAATTCTCAGTCCGTCTGACATCTCAGCAAACCACAAGCACAAGTAAAATCACAGATCCACATATGTTGGTTACTTCAAACATCCATTAGCACAGAAACAGTAACAAAACCACCCTATCTCTATGCACAGAAACAATATAAATTTCCAAACTTTTTTTCTTCCAAATCAAAATTTTCCGTTTTGCTCCCCAAAACCAAAACTTTCAGTCTCTCAGCACCAAAATAAAGACAACCCAGAAGATAAAAAACCCAAAATAATATAATAAAAGTGAAAAAAAAAAAAAGGAAGAGACTTCACCTCCAGAAGTCTTCCACGGCACTAGATCTAATTAAAAAAGCTACCCCAAGCAGCCTGCTTGGACTTGGCAGAAGGGATATCGAACCAGAAGGTCTGTCCAGCTGGTGGGGCTGGATTCATCACCGGCTTGGTCGGCTGCATCTACTCCTGTCCCTCATCTCCAGCTCCTCCAGCCAAAGGGTTGGACGTAGGTTGGTACGTGTGTATTTATGGGTAGGAAGAGTGACAAACGATGGGCTTTTTTGTTTTATTTCAGAATTTTCATTTTTTTTTACGTCAAATGTCAAACATGCTCCATCTCAGGAAACCAGAGCCCATTTAGCTGACATATGCACCCATGCTTTAGACCCGACCCGGCCTCGACCCAAAGTTATTTATTTATTTATTTATTAATTTATTTATTTTTACATGTCATTATGAAGTTTTTGACACCTTTTAGAATTTTCAATAAGACACAAATGACAATGTACCCCAAATGTTAATAAAATGACGAAATTACTCCTATAGAATTTTTAATAAGACAAAAATTTTCTTAAAATTTTGAAAAAAAAAAATTTAAAATTAAAATTTTTATTTGTATTTTAGTAAGGGTAATTTTGTCATTTTTTAAAATTGGGGGTACATTGTTATTGTTTTGGTAGTTTTGGTGGTAAATGGTCGCAATTGATAGTTTTTGGGATAGATTGTCATTAGGATGGTAGTTTGAGGAGGTTAAATAGACTTTACCCTATTTTTTTTTTTTTTTTTTGTTTACATGTCATTCCGAAGTTTTTGACACCTTTTCGGAACAAGAGGTAATACTTGAGTTCGA
Source organism: Corylus avellana (assembly GCF_965113065.1). Taxonomy (NCBI): domain Eukaryota; kingdom Viridiplantae; phylum Streptophyta; class Magnoliopsida; order Fagales; family Betulaceae; genus Corylus; species Corylus avellana. The sequence goes on along the minus strand of NC_142490.1, from coordinate 19,874,182 downwards.
ATTTTGTCTCTTCAATTTACATCTCATTTTAATTAAATAAATTAGTGTGTTAAGTCTAAGAGAAAATGTTAAAATAGAGACATATTATTCTTTAAACTATTGTCAATCTCTTGTCCAACTCTTTTTTAAATTGACGATTGAATATGTATGACCCACATACGAATCATATGGATTGAATAATAATTTTTTTTAAAAAAAAAATACATAAAAATGAATGGAATTGAATGTGAGTTGAAAAGGAAAAGGAAAAATAAATTTTATCTTATTAGCAAACAATGATAACTTATGGGAGGTTTGAATAAAACCCAGATTATCTTCCACTCTCTTTTTAGATTGCGTTTGAGAGATAACGCTTTTAAGTCAAAAAAAAGTTTTTAAACTTTTGTCACAAGTGTGTTTTGGCTATTTTTGAGCTTTTTGAACCCTTAAAAATGCTATTTTTTTTCTTTTTCTTTTTTAAACAAACGTTTTAAATATTAAACGCATTATTAGGCCCCTCAAACACATACCCAAAGATGCCATTATTTATTTATTCTCTATAGATTGAAGTGCTTTGGTGTGACGATGACGAACATTCCTTCCCAATCCTCCAAATTTATTCATTTGCATGTGTGAGGCAAAAGGCACAACTTTATCAACTTATTCCTTTCTTGTAGCTTTTATATGTTGCATATTCTCTCCGTTATATAGTTGGCAATTCAGTGGTGTGACACATCGTTAATTAAATAAACCTATTTGAAAAAAAAAAAAAAAAAACTAATTATCAAAATTAAAATGAAGTAGTGTGAACTTCAATTTGATTTCTCTCTTAAAAAGAAAAGTTAAGCCCAAATGTTCAACTAAGGCCCGCTCTAGAACTGGGCCATCCACGTCACCAGTAGGCCCATCAAACGGTGGGACCCAGACGATCCCTTTCTTCCTTTTCCGAAGCTCCAAAAGAACTCCGACCGAACTTGTCCCACAAAATCCTTCCGCGCAGCCTCTCTCTCTCGACGGTCCGATCAGCGGCATTAGCCCTTAATCAATGGCCAAAACAGCGCCATCACCACCCTCAAACTCTCGCGTCCTTATCATCCTCTTCCTCCTCCTGAGCACCGCACCGAAGCCCTCCCTCCCATTCCCCCTCCTACTCATCGTACCGAAGCCTGGTCTCCCTCGCCCACTCGCTCACGACGCGCGTGGCCAACCTCCGCGCCTCCCGCGGCGACATCTCGGGCTCGCACCGGGCCAGGCTCATCGCCCAACACCTCGAGCGCGGCCTCGGCCTGGGCTTCTTGGGATTCACGTGGTCCGGGGGCTGGGACTACCTCAAGAACTACGCGTGGAGCCTGTGGAGGGACGTGAACTACGCAGATCTGTACGGCGCCGTTTCGGACGCGAACAAGCTGCTGAGTTCTCTGGGCGAGCTTACACGCTTGGGCTCTGACGCCGCGAGGGCCGCCTGGGTCGGGCGGAATTACCAAAATTTCCTCGGAATCTCAAACTCTCTCTTCCAAAGGCTCCTCAAAGTGTTTCGTCGACCGGTACGGTTCTTTCTCTTTTACTTGGTTTGTGTCCAATTCTTTTGGTACAGTTTGTTAAATTGTTTGAATATATATATATATAGGGTGCACTAAGGGAAGTGGTGGAGACGGTGCAGATAGAGGCGGCGGAGGGTGGGTTACTGAGGGACTGCCTTGAAGTGGGGGGGAATGATATGAAGGGATTGCTTCAGATTTTCAGAGAATTGGCTTTACAATTCTATTCCACCTCCGGTGATGATCTATGACACTCCCATGGGCTTCCCCACACCATACACATTCTTTTCTTCATTTTATTTTATTAGTAGAATGTGGAAAATAGGGTAAAAGATAAAAAATAAATAAAAAATCATAAAATATTTGTAGTTAATTGTTTTTCCAATGTATGTTATTTTTTGGGTCGATGATCATTTACAATGTGTTTCCTCTCTCGCAATTGTGCTTATTAAACGTTAAATTGTTATTTTTTGATAAAAGCATGTTTTTAAACTGCTAAACCAAACGAATACTTAGCCGGGAGGGTCCCATTTATGCAAAATTTTATGGATATAAATTTCCTATTAATTAAGTTGTAAAAATTTCTTATATCTAGTTTTTAAATTGAGAAAAATATAAAAAAAAAACCTCATAAACTATTAGTTGTTTGCAATATAGTTTCTTAATGTTCAGAAGGTATTAAAATAGCCCCCTAAACTACTAAAATGTATTAAAAATGCTACTTATTTTTTTAACATTTCTATAATACACTTATTCTTTTAACAAATAAAATAATAAAATAATTGTAAAAAATACAAAAAAATAGTGAAAAATACAAACAAAGGACGAATAAATAAATAAAATGTTTTTTGAAATAAATAAATAATTAGTCACTATAGTGGGTCTAAATTATAAATTGTTTTATGTTGTATTAAAGTAAAATCAATGGGCGAATAAAAACAATTTTTTAATAAAATTTGATTCCTTGGACTAAATTGTTTTTTTTTTTTTTTAATATCTCAAGAACCTACCTTTTAGTCACTGTAGTTAGCCTAAATTATTTATTTATTTCAAAAAATATATATATATTTTTGTATTTATTCCCCATTGGTTTTTTTGCATTTTTAAAAAATTGTTTGGTTTTTTTTTACAATTATTTTATTATTTTATTTGTTAAAAGAATATGAATATTATAGGAATATAAAAAAAATAAGTGGTCTTTTTGATACAGTTTGATAGTTTGAGAGTTACTTTAGTAGCTTTAAACATTAAAAGGTTATATTATAAACAATTGATAATTTGGGGGAGCTTTTTTTATATTTTTCCTTTATTGTATGCAAGTCCAAACCCATATAAGAATTCTCAAATTTGGGTTGTCTTTCACTTAGATATGTGAAAGGAGAGAAGGCAATGGGGGCTTCTTTACGGGCTCTTGAAACTTATTGGGCTTGCTGAGGGACTCTTTGCTTGGGAAATGAATTGATATGCCCAATAAGATTTGGTAGGAAGGCCAGTAGAGCTAGGTGATGAATTGATTGGGCCACAGAAAATGGCCCATAATAACCCAAAGAAGACCAACCACATACCGTCTAAACCCAAATGTGGATAGACTTGCCAATAACGTTATATATTACATTTTTATCTTATAATTATTATATGAGATATGTTTAATGACATTCTCTTGCACATCTCTTGTCCATCTTTGTACAAAAGAGATGCAAATTCACCATTGAATGTGTGACACCAGCCTGAGTCCTACACATTCAACGACGATGGATTTACAAAATAGATGAACAAGAGATATGCAAGATAATGTAAGCAAACATTTCTCTTATCATAAGGAGCCACAACATAAGACACATTCTCATGTTTTAACACCTTCCAAACGAAATAATGTCAATAGGAAAGGAGATAACATTACGAAGAAGCATCTAGAAATATAAATCTATTTCATGATCTGATCCTTTTGGAGAATTAGTCTACTCTTGTGCCTCAAAAAAGCCTTTATCCTACCCGGATTAGTTCACGTACAATCAGAGGTGAAATATCAATAGCTTTCTGGTAGCACTCATATGCAGCAGAAGAATTTCCTCCTGACTCGTGCTCAATAGCACGTGCAAGATTTTCCTTCCTCGTCCTGCATGTGCAGGTAGACAAAAATTCTTTAGCTGAAGGCCTTAATAACTACTCAAATTTCATTGATCAAATGGTAAATGTAACCCCTTTTGCAGTCAAATAATCCTTGTCCAAACCCATTGGATCTCAGTACAAAGAGCAGTAAAGAAATAACACAAGAGGTATCAAACAGCAGAGTAGCTCCATATTGTATATTTTGGCGGCAGATCAAGGAGACATCTAAAACAATGGAACTTTTTCATTAGAGGAGGTGGAAGGTATCACAGGTGGTACATCAAGCTTTTTCATAATGAAATGGCTTAATTAAGTGTTTCAACCCCATACAAGAAAGTGATAATGAGGGCAGAACAGCTAGAGCTCAAGTTGGTGACTACATATTGTCCAACTCATCAACCATTTCTAGTACTTAACACATACCTAAACAACAAATACCAATCTGAACTCTGTCTGTCTTATTTAGGTTAGGAAGAATATCATAAATCAGTCACGTTCAACTATACAAACAAATTTTAATTCGAGTGGAGAACTTGATACAACAGTAAAAATAATATTTCAACAACAGTTGGATACTCAGCAATCTAAAAAGAGCTGAAGAACTAATCAAGTCAATTCCAACCAGTTAGGATAAGGCTTTGTTGCATTGTCCACTACTAAAGTCAGCCATCTAATTAGGTGCAAGTGGAGGTGAAACTTCAGAAGATATCTAACATACCTGGCACGCTTGTTCTCTTGTTCACCCTTCATTGGCAAAAGACCTCCATCGAATACAAGGATAGGTTTAACACCAGTGTGTCGTAGCAGGTTCACTCTATGCATGCAATATTCAATGTGCCTGAAAGATCAGATACAAAATGCATAAGAATTACATACATTGGATATCGAAAATATGAGTGAAATACCGACTTCTATCATTTATTGATTAATAAAATTACTTACCAGACACATTATAGGTCATTTCTATTGGTTGATGATAACACTGATATTCGAAAAATAATTTTTTTCGAAGCTTATATATAGCCTATTGCAAGTGGTTGGCTTAACTGAGTTAAGTGTAAAAATGGTTGAGACAAACATTCCCCCATTCCCAAAGGGGATGAAAGGTGATGAAAGGTTGCTTGCCATATTACTGTTTTAGTGAAAATCGCCAGAGAGTGCCTTTCAGGGCAATAAATGATGAACCGTCCCCGCAACTCAACCACAGAAATAGAAAAAATTCAACAAAACCCATTTTCCATTTCTTCCCCCCAAGCCCTCTTGGCAGATAAACCAAACCCAAAAAAGAGCAGAGAGATTTGTGCGAGAGTTGATTTTTGGGTTTGCGGCGTTTGAAAATGCATCAAATGCCCGAGACAAAAAGACAATCATCCCAATTCAATAAATCATTGAAATCTTCCACTGCATTACGCAAAAGACATGTTTTTCGTTACTTGGGAACTTGCCAAGAAAAACCCATATCAGAAAATTTGACAAAACCATTGTCACGTTCAACTAAATTACGAAAATCTAAGTATATATATATTTAAATACACCTGGTGGTGGGTAGGCCTTTGCAGAGCTCTCTGCTGCAAGACAAGGCACCCTTGTGGAGCCAAGAATAGGTGTCGACCGCAACACAACAGCCGTCCAATTCCTTGATGTGGATTGGCACCATGATCGATTTCAGCAGCGGCAACAGCCCCTGAATCCCCATGTTGCCTCTCAACCTGTACGAGGTTTAAGCTGGGGACCAAATGCTTTATTTAGATACTACCAAACTGCCGCTAATCTTGGATTATAGACTAGAGCATTTACACACACACACACACACACAGAGATAGGGGGTTTTATGAAGCGAAACAATGTGAGTGATTGTGCCCCCAAAAGAATTAACATGGCGGGAAATGGTTGTCTGTAAAATTGTGGGGTCCCAGATCGGGCAAGTTTGGCACCAAGTATAGCATAGGCAAAAACAATTGAGGAGCCCTCTTTGTCCGGATAGGGCCGCCTTGGCCGAGCACGGGCTTATTGTTCGGGTAGGAAGCCCTCTCTCATAAAATTATAAAAGAAGGAAGATTTTCTACACTTTAGGGTTTGAATTGCTAGAAATTCAGACACTCAATGTCAACCCCAAGCCCTAAAACCTGCCATTTCCTCAGTCCAACGTCACCGTCCAACGCCAATGCCACCACCAAAGACCACCGCCCAAAGCAACCGTCTTTTAGAGAAAATGGGTAACAGAAATATTGTGTTCCAAGTTGGGTATTGATTGTGGGTGGCGAAATTGCTTGTGGTTGGGTATTTTGTTTTTTTCGATGGTTGATTTTGTTTGTAAGTTTTGAGATGTCTGTTTCGTTCTTTTATTTATTTATTTATGTGCTTCTAAATCCTTTGATGTTCTAAAAAATAAAAACGAACCATGAAATTAAATAAAATTAATTATACCAAAAAAAAAAAAAAAGTTCACAAAGAGTACAAGGTTTTTTGAGTTCTCTATGTGGTGTTGTTCTAGCATATATATATATATATATATATATATATAGCATGATGAACAGGATATAATGCTTACAAGCATTTTTTGTGTGTGTTCAAATATGTGATGAAGAGGATGTTGGTGTTGAGCCGAAAGAGCAAACCGAAAGTGCCTTTTTTTTGTCAATTGTATTTTATTTTTTAATAAGATCTAATGCTTTCATGTCTATTGTATTTAGTGTTTTTAAATGATGTTTCAATCTTTTATTAGAGGTTGTAAAAATGAAGTTTTACAGCCTATCCTGATAGTAGAGGCTCCTTTTTTTTTTTCTTTTTTTTTTTTTTTTTTTTTTTTTTCTAATTGTATTTAGGGGGAGAAGTAGACAATTATATAGAATTAAAAAACAAAACAAAAACAATGGAAAAGGACATAATATACTCCATATTTTGATCTAACTTACATCAATATATACTCTATAATCAGTGGCGGAGCCAGCTATTTAATATTGGGGATGCCGCTAAAATTTTTTTTGCGTTCTAAAAATTTTTTTCACCCTAAAAATTTGGTAATTCACACAATATATACATCACAAAAAATATCTATAAAAGTTCATAAATATGTGCTGAAAAGTGGTAGGTAAAATTATAATTTTTTTTTTTTTTTAGAGTGCCGTGGGTTAAAAAAAAAAAAAATTTAGAAATCCTTGGGGGTGCAGCGTGCGGGAGACTACCGAAGGGTTGCTAAAATTATAATTTTTTTTTTTTAAAAAAAAAAAAAAAATTTAAAATCCTCGTGGCACCCCCAAGGTACCACGTGGATTCGCCACTGTCTATAATCTATAAAATTGTTCACCTATTTATGAGTTTTAATTAAGAGTAACAGCAATATAGTTAAGTTGTATTAAGGACCTATTTAGAAACTTTTTTTTTTTTTTTTTAATGAGAATTATAGATACTATTTTGGAATTTTTTTTTTAAAAAAAAAATGTTAAACGACAATTTTTCTATTATTAATAAAGATTTCCCGAAGAGTAGATTGCAAATTTACAATGCTCTTAAAACTACACGTCGTTTCACAGGCCATTGGGTTCGCACTTTCCCAGCTCTTTCCCGCGCGTTAGTTGGTGTTTCGGACCAAAGCTACAGAGCTACAATACCGCTTTTCCCAATAACTGCCTGACGCGTGGATAAAAGCATTCCTCTACGACTACTTGTGTCTCAATTCTCCAGTCTTAAGTACACTCTCTCATTCGCTCTCTCCTCTCGCTCTCTCACAACCGATCGCCGTTTTCGATCACTGTGAATCGCCGATCCAGATCCCGATCTGCTCTCCTCCTCTCTCTTTCTCTCTCACTCCTGTTTTGCATTCCTTTGTCTCTGACGCACGGCCATCAAAAAACAGGGGTAAGCTCAAAACCTAACCCTCGTTTATTGTATTTTCTTTTTCTTTTTCTTTTTCTCGCTTTTTTTTTTAAACAATAATCGACGGCGACGAACGGGGGCTTGAATTAGGGTTAGGGTTAGGGTTAGGGGTAGGGGTAGGGTTAGGGTTAGGGTTTGAGAGAAACGATCTCTTTCGCTCTCTCCCGGGAAAAGAAAACGGAGTCAAAATTTTAAATTCTATTGTGTTGTGTCGTTTGGAGCTTTTCTTATCATCATTTCGGGTGCTAGGACCATGAGCTTCGTTTTTTTTTTTTTTTTTGGGGATTTTATTGATGTGCGAGATCTGAGAGATTGGAAATTTTTTTGGAAGAAACAGAGGCATAACTCATCAAGATGAACAATTAGGATTTGCAATCCCACAAGAACTGTAGGACCGATTGTGTTGGGTTCAAGTTACTTGGTGGAGGTGCTTTGTGTTTTTCATTTGAAATTATCTGTGATTGGTTACCGAGAAATGTTTGTATGTTTTGGAAATTTGAATAACATGTGTTTGTATTGAAGGATTTGAGTGAGGAAATATTTTCTTTCTTTGTCCTGCATTTCTAGGCAACAATACACAGTTCATGAATATCTAAATGATTTTATATGCGTTTATCTTTTTCCATGATCAATTATAAACTGAGGAAGAAAATTGTTTTAATTTCTTGAGTTTTAGAACTTGAGAAAATTATGTGAGGAATGCCTTATAGTCATTAAGAAAATTATGTGATCAGATATATCCTTTGGTGAGCAAAAGATAAGGAAAGATCAGACAGAGTTTAAGGCCGGTCTGGTAGACCTTAATTAAATTAAAACTTTTGTTTAGGCACATCAGTTAGATTAGTGAAGCCATTGCTATGTTCTGTATATTATGTGTGTATATCTTGTTCCCTAAATCATTTGGATTAGTGAAGCCATTGCCTACAATCATTAGGAGGTACTCATTGATGATGGTATCATAGGTTGAACACTATTATCTCATACTTTCTGCTTCTATTAATTATGCTATCACATTTCATTATTTATCTCTTTCTTTATTATTTTTTTTGCTGCAATTATTTATCAATTGCATATTCATTCCACAAATAATTTATTGTGTTGCTTATCTGCTGAAAAATATTTTGCTGGGGTTGTTGCCTTTCCCAACACCTGAAAACTGCCCTTGTTTAATTCTTGTAGTTTCTCATTATGGGTACAAGTGAAGCCTTAGGACTAAAGAAGGTCTTGGTCAAACTCTCATCGGAACAACTAGAAGCCACTCATGGTATGCGATCATGTGGGCTGTCGCACAATTCTATACCGAGGCCTCACAAGCGTGAGGCTCCAGACTTGATGAAATATCAAGTAGTGAAAAAGCAAAGAAATAATCGTAATTTGGGTTTAGAGTGTTCCACCACTCTGAAACAAAGGAGAACTCATCTAGTTGGTTGGGTTTTCAACCAACCTGCGTCCAGACAAGCATGCTTGTCAGAACACTTGTCATTATCCCAAATGAGCAATCCGGATCTAGATTCTGATGGTGAGTAACTATTTCAATATTACCATAAATGTCATATTTTCTAGTATTTCTCCATGATCTAATTTTGGCTTGCTGTTGGTGATGATGTGCAGGGGCTACAAGTGGTTTGGACAATGAAAACTCATGCCTTAGTTCTCAGCACACACCTGCTGCCACAGATGATGTTGCTCTCCAAGGATGTCCAGTTTTTGATGTACAACAGTCGCCAAAGAAGGCTCTCCGAGCGGCAATGATGAAGAAACGGTTTGCTGAAACTATTTTGAAAGCACAAAAGAATACACTTTTTGACCATGTAAGATAAGATTTTTATCATGACGTAACATTTGGATATCTTTGGTGCTATGTTTTCTTAGTTACTTATATATGCTATCTTCTTGTTTGTCATTAGGGTAAAGCAAATCCTTTGAAGATGCAGCAGGAAAAGAAAAGATTTAAAAGTATACAACGTAAAGGTGAATTAAGCAATTCAATATTTTTTCCCTCCCTTGTAACCCCTCATTTACTTGCAAAAAGTCAAGTGCAATATGATATATATGTTTGTAAGGATCCCAAGGAGCAAGCACTTCACTTCGATTTTGCAAGACAAGCTCTTGATGTATTATATGTAGTTCAATGAATACTATATTTTCTTGTTGACTTTCTATGACCATAAAATTTTATATGTTATTTCCTCATAACCAAATAAAAAACTAAAATGAAATTAAGTTCCATCTAAAAGACTTGGGATCTCACAATTATATGTGATGGGATTAATTAATACTTTTCACTTGGCAAACATAGGGAGTAAAAATTGCAAACAGAATGATGCTTATCTTTAAATTTTTTTTATAAATAATAATTGATTTTTTTTAAAAAAAATTTTTAAATTTTTTATATACATTTGGCCAAAGAAACGGGGAAAAAGAAAGAAAGCTTTGCAATTTGCTAAACTTTTGCACATAAGTCTAACATAGAGTGAGGTCATGAGGTTTTCCATTATTAAGAGCATGTTTAATATTGAGTTAGGAAGTAAAACTTTTATAGTTAAAAAGAGTTTTTTAGAAAAAATAAGAAAAATTAAAAAAAAAAAAAAAAAAAAAAACTCAAATTTTAAGCTTTTTGCATAATTGCATTCCAACCATTTTAAGAATATAAAAGTTAATAATTTTTTTACTCTTAAAATGAGTACAAAATTATATAATTAGAATTATTACAAATTGAGTAGTGCATCTTCCGGATTTAAATTTCACGACCTTAGGACATTAAACATGTGATTTAGGATGTTACTTTATGCAGATTTGGTAAAAATGAGAAAGATGAAAAGATTTTACCTTGATGTTACAGGCTCTCCGAAACAAGTAAAAATGCGGACTTGCATAGATAGTCACATGAAACCATAAGTAGTTTGGTGTTAGCAACTTTGAGAATTTGTTTTCCACCTCTAATTTAGGTTGGATGTGATATATTTCTTCATCTTGCAGGTCTAAGAATTTTCAAAATGATGCCTATTTTTTGTTTGAAAAATAGTCTAGGCCTTTGTTTAAGGATTGAAAATGCTAATTTTATTTTTTATTTTGGTCTGGTTTCTAAAGCTAATTTTACCATATTAGCCTTTTTATTTTTCAATAATGCTCAGCTTGTTGGTGAGAGCATTTTAGTTTCTATCTTTTTCTTTTTAAAAACCTACTCACTCAGTTTAAAGTCAAGTCAAGCTATTCAACTTAAAAGCCTACCTTTTTAAATTCCAAAAGTAATCTCTCACATTTCTCTCCCACACACATTTCAAAACATAGAAACATAGTTGTCATTTGTTGTTTTTGTATTGGAAATGCTCATATATATATATATATACCAAAAAAATGTTATTGGTATACCAAAAACATTTAAAAATGTTAAACGTTAAAATTCAGTGACAGAGTTTGAAAAATGGATTATTGTAGCTTCATTACATTTTATCTTTACCCTACTTGTTTCTTTTTTCTAGTCTTACCTTCCTTACCCTACTTATTTCAATCGATAATGAGCGATAAATCTGAAAATAAAAGAAAAAACATGGGGGCACTAGTTTACAAACAACAGTAGATATATACAGGAAAGGCTGTGGAATGGTGATAAATTAACATGCACTTGATGGCTTTCCTCCTGTACTCCCATGTAGTTTGAACATGTTGTCTGGGTCACACGCCTAGATTCCTGGCAACAAATAACACGCCAGTGAACACCCATGCTTATATATATATATATATAAACTCTATGTCAATGAGACTTTATTATTACTTGAAGAAAAAAGAAATGCATGGCTAAAATGTATCATGCAGAGTACATGACATGTGGCATGGTGCCAATGTGCATGCTCACATTCAAAACATCCATTAGAGTAATTCTGAAATCACCATGTCCGTGAAGCTGAGAAAATCCACTTGGGATTAGCCTAACCGTCAGCTCACAGCAGTGAAGCTAGTCATTAGGTGCAGAACTCTAATTCTATTGGGGGTCAATCCTGAGGGTAAGACAGATCAACCACTTGGCTAGACCACTCACAAACAACCAGTCATGTTAGTCTGACTCATCAACCAGACTAGAAGAAATGTGCCACTGCTGAATAAAGCTGCCCCTCTTCAACTGGTTTTGACACATAATCATCCAATAAAAAAAAACACTGTAGAGTTCAAGTGTTTTGATAGTTATCTATGAGCATTTCCAATAAAAAAAACAACTACAACACACATTTATATATATAAGCTACATCATCTAGGTATAATTGAAAAACTTGTCATTATCATGTTCTTCTTCTCTTCATAATTCTTATGGATACAAATCTGTACATAGGTAAAAAAATCAATTTTGCTGTGGGAAGATGCTATCAAACTAATTCTCTTTTGCACTCATTTTCTAAAGCTTATGTATAAAGCTATTATGCTCAGAAACAAAAATAAATGTAGCTATTATTTATCTATCAGCATTACTATTTGTTTTGTATTATGTTATTAGCATCCATCTACCATTTCTTTTTCATTGACAGGGTTGAATGTTTACTTGCAGAGATGATTAAGATTAAAGCCCAAATGAAAAAGGCTGAAGTTGATGAGGTAGAAGCAAAATTGAAGCGGCAGCGGCTGCGGGAAACAGAAAGAGAAGCTTTTCGAGATGCGCTCCAAAAGGTTACCTTCTTCTATCTAATACTTTGTTTACATTTCTAACACATCAAGTATACTTTTCTACATCGGGTGGAACTATATCTTATGTTGTGCACCTCCCTGCAGATGACAAGAACTGTGGATTTAGAAGACAATCTATGGGTTCAAAAAGAATATGATATGATGATTGGGTCTTCTTGCTCCTATGATTGGCCTCGTGAAGTACATTAAGCATACAATCTAGTGCTGCATTTTGTATGAAGAGAAATGAAATTTTGTTTATGAATGTAAAATCTATTGCTATCTGTAAATTGTAGTATTGTTGTAAATTTTGAAGTTCCCTATTTGGAGCGATAGAGAAATCAATATTCTTAACTACTGGGCCAGGTTCCTGCATACATGACATAACATAGCATAAAGAGAGATGATACATGTTCATTTGGTGACATAGCATAAAGAAACAAGATATACGAGATCTGGTGTACATCTGCTTTACATTTCTTTTGCAAATCTGCTATACAGAGATGTACAGCAGATGGAAAAAGATCATTTCTCTTGCATAAATACAATCTTTGCTTCACTTAAAATTGACCAAAATCAGTTGTATGCGGACACATGAATGCTAGTTCTTTTGAATATTGGTTGGGAAGGCACGGGCAAGGCACATGCTTAATTCCCTGTGACAGGTATGATTGTGATATCATTAAAAATTCAATACCATATGTAAAAAATATTTATAATATAAAGTCAATATATAAATTTATACCAAGACGCATATTTAATTTTTATATAACTCTTAGTATAACATTACAAAAGTGAGTAAATATGATGTAAAAAAACCACCTCTAACCAAGAGTTGATCTGTATAGCACACACATTACAAGTCATAGCACTCAACACTCCACTAACAATGTTCAAAGGAAATATCATCTCTATGTATGTTAGGTTCTGTAGTGATAAGTAGCCCATTGAAAATTAATAGCATAAAAAAATGGGAGAACACTAAGCCTGAAGTTTATAAAGAATATTCAATCATAAAGAAGCTTTATTTATTAGAAGGCATATGATTATCTTTTCATTTTGATCATCAATGTAGGGAAGTTAACCCAAATTAGTTCCTACGGTCTCAGCTCTCGTGTACACTTTTCGTGTACGAGGGCTTTGCACTTTTTCTATAAAATTTTAATATCAAGATACACAATACACACTGTTTGAACAATTTAAGCTCTTAGAGTAATTGGTTGTGTTATATTTCTCAAACACCATGATAAAGATATCCCTCCCAGACTATTTGTCCATCTTTCATAGTTCAAACTTGGAACATAAATTAATGTTTCAGAACCAGATAATAAATAAATAAATTTTAAAACTACATCCACTAGCTTGTCAAAACTACCATAAAGATTGGAACTTTCATGACTATGACTTCAATATAGTCATAAATTAGGAAAGTGATAAAATTTTGCTCATTGACTTTTTCAATATAGACAATCTAATGGATATCCATAAAATTGGACAAGCAATTTCGGATGGAGTGAGCAATGGCTGCAAAAGTTTAAACTTTTAGAGAACAATCTCATTTTGATAATATCATGGACATAAATAACATTGTGGTTTAGGGGCAGAAGCTATATAATTTTAAGTCCAATACAGTGATTCTTGCAAAAAGAGGCAGGTTGCAGAATTTTTGAGGCAGCAGCAAATAACAGGACATATTATGGCTTGTTTTGATCAATTATTTGTTGGCTAATGTCCAGGGAAATATGTGGGGTTTTAGAGTTTTAATAAGGTAAGCAAAGTTGTTTGATTTGGGTTGCAAAGAGGGAAGACAAGAGAGGTTCAAGGGGCTGTTCTGTAGCTGTGAGAGAGAGAGAGAGAGAGCACCCAACGCTCTTGATCTGCGTTCAAATTAGACCATAACTGAAAACATCAACAACCTGACCTCAAAAGATGGTGTTCAAACTTTTATTTTGCTTTTCTTTTCTTTTTTTTGAACAAAGTCTTTCAGCAGCAAATCCACAAACCAAACAAACACACCTATACCCAAAACATATACTAAGTTTCCTTTCAACAGAGAATCTTTAACCAGCTGATGTTGATCTTTAAAGATCTACCAAACACATGTAGTATGAGAATGCAAAAACACAAAAAAACCAACAATACAGATTACCCTCATTTGAACAATTAACCACATAACAGAAGTATATAATCAAATGATATTCAAACTACAAAAATCATGACCGGTTTATCAAAACTACACAATGTATACAGTACAAACCGCCCTCTATCCTAAGCAAATTTCAGGAAAATTCTCAGTCCGCCTGACATCTCAGCAAACCACAAGCACAAGTAAAATCACAGATCCACATATGTTGGTTACTTCAAACATCCATTAGCACAGAAACAGTAACAAAACCACCCTGTCTCTATGCACAGAAACAATATAAATTTCCCAACTTTTTTTCTTCCAAATCAAAATTTTCCGTTTTGCTACCCAAAACCAATACTTTCAGTCTCTCAGCACCAAAATAAAGACAACCCAGAAGATAAAAAACCCAAAATAATACAATAAATAAATAAATAAAAGGAAGAGACTTCACCTCCAGAAGTCTTCCACGGCACTGAAGTCGTAGATCTAATTAAAAAAGCTACCCCAAGCAGCCTGCTTGGACTTGGCAGAAGGGATATCGAACCAGATGGTCTGTCCAGATGGTGGGACTGGATTCATCACCGGTTTGGTCGGCTGCATCTACTCCTCGTCTCCCTCATTTCCAGCTCCTCCGGCCAAAGGGTTGGGCGTGGCTTGATACGTATGTATTTATAGGTAGGAAGAGTGGCAAATGATGGGCTTTTTTGTTTTATTTCAGAATTTTCATTTTTTTTACGTCAAATGTCCAACATGCTCCATCTTAGGAAACCACAGCCCATTTAACTGACATATGCACCCATGCTTTAGACCCGACCCGGCCTCGACCCAAAGTTATTTATTTATTTATTTTTTATTTTTACATGTCATCCCAGAAGTTTCTGACACCTTTTCGGAGTAAGAGGTAATACTTGAGTTCGGATTTTGTCTCTTCAATTTACATCACATTTTAATTAATTAAATTAGCGTATTAAGTATAAGAGAGAATGTTAAAATAGAGACATATTATTCTTTAAACAATTGGCAATCTTTTGTCCAACTCTTTTTAAATTGACGGTTGGATTTGCATGACCCACATACGAGTCATATGGATTGAATAATAAACTTGAAAAAAAAATAAAAATACACAGAAAATGAATGGAATTGAATGTGAGTTGAAAAGGAAAAGGAAAAATAAATTTTATCTTATTAGCAAACAATGATAACTTATGGGAGGTTTGAATAAACCCCAAATTATCTTTTGTTATATTTTTAGATTGCGTTTGAAAAATATAGTTTTTAAGTAAAAAAATAAAATGTTTTTAAGCTTTTGTCAAAAGTACGTTTTAGCCATTTTTTTAATTTTTTGAATCCTTAAAAATGCTTTCAATTTTTTATCAAACAAGTACCTTTTTTTTTTTTTTTTTTTTTTTTTTTTCAAATGAACGTTTTTAAGTATTAAACACACTTTTAGGTCCCTCAAACACACACTCAAAATGCCATTACTTATTTATTCTCCATAGATTAAAGTACTTTGGTGTGACAAACATTCCCTCCCAATTGTCCAAATTTAGGCCTCGTTTGGTTTGCGAAATAGACCATTGAATTGGACTAGCTAACACTAGGTATAACTAATCCTTTGTTTGGTAACACTCTATTCCTGGGAATAGTCTATTTTCATGGGACTACTAATCTTATACACACAGGGTTAGCTAAGCCACTAAAAAATAAGTGGCTTACCTAATCATTTCCTATAGGATTAAATTAATTGTGTAAATTGCTACAAAAAACCTCATTTGTGGGATTAAATTTCGTTCTCTCTCTTTGATTCTTTTATATTTCTCTCTCTCTCTCTCTCTCTCTCTCTATATATATATACTTCGTTTCTCTTTTCTTCGTCTCTATATTTCGTTCTCTTTTTTTCTATCTCTTTCTATTTTCTCTCTGATTCTTCTGGTACAGTTTTTCTGCAAGTGCAAACAAATTTTTTTTTTTCTCTATGCCATCTCTCTTCTCTATACCGTTTCTCAATTTTTTTTTATTCTGTTTTTTAATTTCTTTTGATTCTCTGTACATTCTCCAACTATATATTTTTTTTATTTCAAGATTGATTTTGATTATGTTTTCTCCAACTATATATTTTTTTATTTTAAGATTGAGTTTGATTCTGTTTTCTCTAACTATATTTTTCTTTATATAAATAATTTTGTAGCATAATTGCGAAAAAAAGGCCACATACTTGACATAATTAAAAGGAAAAAAGAAAAAGAAATTATAGTAAAATTGTTTATGTTTTTAAAAAAGAAGAATGAAAGTCCTTAATAATATAAATTATATTTGTATTATAAGGTATTTTAGAAAATTTGATCACAATATGATTTCATTCACCAACATATTGCATTGTACCAAATGAAGGAATATGATTAGCTAGTCTATTCCAACGTTACAACCAAACAAAAGAATAAAAATAACTAATCTATTCCACACTCTTCTATTCTCCATAATAACTAATCTTTTTTAAATGGACTAAAAATTTCACAAACCAAACGATTCCTATTCATTTGCATGCGAGGCAAAAGGCACAACTTTATCAACTTATTCCTTTCTTGTACCATTTATATGTTGCATATTCTCTCCGTTATATAGTTGGCACGAACTTCTTCCCACAAAATCCTTCCGCACAGCCTCTCTCTCGACGGTCCGATCAGCGGCATCAGCCCTTAATCAATGGCCAAAACCGCGCCATCACCCTCAACCTCTCGCGTCCTCATCATCCTCTTCCTCCTCCTGAGCACCGCACCGAAGCCCTCCCATTCCCTCTCCTACTCATCGTACCGAACCCTGGTCTCCCTCGCCCACTCGCTCATGACGCGCGTGGCCAACCTCCGCGGCTCCCGCGGCGACATCTCGGGCTCGCACCGGGCCAGGCTCTTCGCCCAATACCTCGAGCGCGGTCTCGGCCTGGGCTTCTTGGGGTTCGCGCGGTCCGTGGGCTGGGACTACCTCAAGAACTACGCGTGGAGGGACATGAACTACGCAGATCTGTACGGCGCCGTTTCGGACGCGAACAAGCTGCTGAGTTCTCTGGGCGAGCTTACACGCTTGGGCTCGGACGCCGCGAGGGCCGCCTGGGTCGGACGGAATTACCAAAATTTCCTCGGAATCTCGAACTCTCTCTTCCAAAGCCTCCTCAAAGTGTTTCGTCAACCGGTACGGTTCTTTCTCTTTTACTTGATTTGTGTCCAATTCTTTTGGTACAGTTTGTTAAATTGTTTATATATATATATATATATATATATATATATATAGGGTGCACTAAGGGAAGTGGTGGAGACGGTGCAGATAGAGGTGGCGGAGGGTGGGTTACTGAGGGACTGCCTTGAAGTGGGGGGGAATGATATGAAGGGATTGCTTCAGATTTTCAGAGAATGGGCTTTACAATTCTATTCGACCTCTGGTGATGATCAGCGTGATGATCTATGACACTCCCATGGGATTCCCCACACCATACAAATTCTTTTCTTCATTTTATTTTATTAGTAGAATATGGAAAATAGGGTAAAAGATTGCGATCACATAAAAAAAAAAAAAAAAAAAAAGTCATAAAATATTTGTAGTTAATTGTTTTTCCAATGTATGTTATTTTTTTGGGTCGATGATCATTTACAATGTTTCTTCTCTCCCGCAATTGTGCTTATTAGACGCTAAACTGTATTTATTTTTAAATTTGCATTTTACTTAACTTTATTTTGAAATTGTTATTTTTTGAAACTGCTAAACCAAACGAATACTTAACTGAGAGGGTCTCATTTATGAATAAATGCATTAATGTAGGGAAAATTGTAAAATTAGTCCTTGTAGTTTACCTGATTTACAATTAGCTTCTTATGGTATCAAAATGAATTCAAAGGTCCTTGAGGTATGCCAAAAATATAATTTAGTCTCTACAATCAAATTTCGTCCACTAATTTAACAAATTTTCTTAGTATGACACTGACTTAAATAGGACAAGTATCATAATTATATTGGCTCTAATGTTTTACGCTATTAAAATTTGTTAAGTCAGTGAACAGAATTTGACTGTAGGAATTAAATTAGTTTTTTCGCATGCCTTAAGGACCTTTAAGTTCATTTTAATACCATAAAAAATTAATTGTAAATCAAGTAAACCATAAAGACTGAATTTTCATTTTTCCCTGTAAATTAGGTTGTAAAAATGTCTTAAATCTAGTTTTTAAATATATTGTGTGCAAGTCCAAACCCCCCAAACCCATATAGGAATTCTCAAATTTGGGTTGTCTTACACTTTAGATATTTGAAAGGAGAGAAGGCAATGGGGGCTTCTTTACGGGCTCTTGAAACTTATTGGGTTTGCTCAGGGACTCTTTGCTTGGGAAATGAATTGATATGCCCAATAAGATTTGGTAGCTAGGCCAGTAGAGCTAGGTGACGAATTGATCGGGCTGCAGTAAATGGCCCATAATGACCCACAGAAGACCAGCCACATACCGTCAAAACCCAAATGTGGATAGACTTGCCAATAACGTTATATATTACATTTTTATTTTACAATTACTATATGAGATGTGTTTAATGTCATTCTCATGCACATTTTTTATCCATCTTTGTATAAAAGAGGTGCAAATCCACCCTAATGTGTGAGACCAACATGAGTCCTACACATTCAACGGTGGATTTGCAAAATAGATGAACAAGAGATGTGCAAGATAATGTAAGCAAACATTTCTCTTATCATATAATGTTGATGTGGCTGTCTCAAGACTCTCAATTAATCATTGATTTTTTTTATTTTTTTATTTTAATAAGGATTGATCAAATTTAAGACCATCACGTCGTAATTGTATGATAGTTGTGGAATAAAAATGTAATTTCTAGCATTATTAATAAGGTATGGATTCAAATTGCACAATACAAGGATAATCTTTGTTATTAGAGATTTAGATAATGCTATATATTACAGTTTTATTTTACAATTGTCCCACAATACTAATGTGGCAATTCCAATCAATCCTTATAATTATTACTATTATTATTATTTAAAAAAAAAAAATCAAAAAATTTGTAAGAACTACTATGTCAACATCATGGGATACAAATGTAGTTTTTAACATTATTCTTATTAGGGCAAAATTCACTTTACCCTTTGAAGTTTCAGTGGTTTTTTAATTCAAATCTCTATGTTTAAAAATTAGCAATGTACCTCTAATGTTTCAAAAATTTTCAATTCAGATCCTCTATTACTAATTTCCGTCTAATTAGATGGAAATCATCTCACATGCGTCTTACATGAGATTTTGATGCCCTCTATTTCAATTTTGTCCTCATTAAAACCTATGAAATTATGTAATTATCCTCATTAAAACATATGAAATCGAGGATAAAATTACGTAATTAAGATTGTTAGTGTCAATTGTCAAATTCCCCCTTCAAAAAGATTTAAAAATTTAAGAAACAAGAGAGACTTATATTCGGTTGAATCGTCCCATAATTTAGTAGCCTGAAATGAATCCAAAAGAAAAGAAAAGAGGGAGCTAAAAGCAAGGCCAGCATGAAGCAGATGAGCAAAAGAACCATTTGGGGGCCACGCTGCCCACAATGCAACCTTCGAGAGTTTCTCAAGATCACTGAAAATGACAGGGCGATGCACAAAGATGATGATCATAAATGGATCATGTGGTGGTGGGCGTTGAAGCCGGAAACTGATACTAATTTATTATTATTATTATTGTTATTAGTTCAACCACCTTAATTTAATTCTGATCACTCCCTCCGACAAAAGAAGTTGATTGGGTAACAGGCTTATGAATATTAATGCTTGCTTCTCTTTGATCTGATCCTCCGGCCGTTACATGCCATACATTTACTCATACTAACTCCATCTCTCACTGTTACATTATAACTTTCACATAGAGTTACACAAGGAAACAAGAAAAAAACCGTAATCTCCATTGAAGCCTAGACAGAACTTCATTAAACACATTAGCAGTGAGTTCTTGAATGTTTCTCTCCCTTTGAGGTTTCTCGTTTTTATTTGGTTTTGTTCATTTCTTCTCATTTTGGCAACACAATCTTTGGTCCTATATAAGCTGAAATCCAGTGAATTGTCTTCTTTCAAGTAATTTTTTCCTTTTTTTTTTTGGTCACCATGATTTAATTATTTGGTTCACAAAAAGAATTACAATTACAAACAATCAATAATTAAAAGCAAACAGAACATAATTCTTTATTTTTTTTTTTCACTGTGATTTATTTCAATTGGGATTTCTTCTCCTACTTGAAGAAGGAGACAAAATATTGGGTCCCACCATGACTTTTAATTCAAGTCATACTTAACATTTCTTACAATTGCTAGCCCTACAAGAAGGAGGGTTGCGGGTAGGGCTGTTAAGTGAGCAAATCGTCTCGCGAGCAAGCTCAGGCTTGGCTCACATAAGCTCGGCTCGTGCTCGACTCGAATATTAAATGAAGCACTTCATGAACACAAATCCTAGCTCGAATATTAAACGAAACAAGTTCGGCTCGACTCGGCTAGGCTCGTGAGCAAGCTCGTATAAGCTCGCATGTGTGTGTGTATATCTATATATATATATATATATATATATATATATATATATATATAAACTAAGCAATACATAATTAATTATATATATATATATATATATATATATATATATATAAACTAAGCAATACATAATTAATTATAAATCTCATAATTATTAAAATCTTAAAATTGCATTTATATTTAAGCGTTAAAGAATGAAAAATTATAAACCATTCGTGATCAAAGAGAGAGATAGAGCAATCATTCGTGATTAAAAAGACCTCGATTCAATTAGAGCAGACCCAAACGAAAGGAAGAAAAATCAAGCAGAAACTATTGAAGGAGATTGCAAAAGGCATAAACTATTGAAGAATCATACAGACTTAAACACTATCACTACCTGTTTGATGAGCGAGAGTGAGAGAGTGAGAAATGAGAATTCAGGTGGAAGATGCGCTGTGACTGGTGAGGGGGATTGAGAGAGAGACGTTGAAAAAATAGTTTTTTGTAGGGGGCGTTGTCCCAATGCAGTCTAAATACAACCTGTTAACTTATCCCACATTGTTAAGAAAACATTAATCTCCAAGTTTGCTTATTTATAAAAGGGTGCATATCCTCTCTCTTTGAAACCAAATGCCTTGCTGTATTGACTTAGGCTCCATACTCGACTAGCGAGGTTAAGCAAATACTCATATGCAAACTAACTTTTTAAGCCGTTTAAGAATACTTGAAGTTAAATTTTTTTTTTAAAAAAACAAAAACATTAAATATAAGAGTCAGCTCGCGAGCTAGCTCGACTCGACTTATTATTAGCTCGAGCTCAATTTTTTTGGCTCGCCCTTGAGCTCGAGCTCGAGTAAAATTTAAACGAGCCAAGCCTGAACATGGGAAGCTCGTTCAAGTTCGGCTCGTTTACACCCCTAGTTGCGGGTGCTATAGACTACACATAACACAAGGCAAATGAACCTTGCAATTCTTTTCTCGATCTACAAGCAATTTTGTTAGGAAATCTATCATAGTTTTTAGAACCAGTAAGATGGGAAAAACAAGAACACAAAAACAATCCCAAACACAAAGATTTATGCTGTTAGAATATATTCTGATATTCACCATATATTTGCTGATTGATCTATATTTCCCTATATATATATATATATATATATATTGATTTGATCCTGCAATATTGTTAATTAATTCTTGATTGTATTTCCTATTTTATTTGGCCTTATTCAATTATAAATAGATTCCTTTGTATATAGTTTAATTTACACAGAAATACAATATTCAGTTAATACATATATTCTCTGGTTATTTTAACATGGTATTAGAGCTAGGTTTCTAGTATCTTGCTTAGAGAATTTTTTTGTTTTTTTGTTTTGGAACCACAACCGTACAGTCTTTGTCAAAATTCGGAGGCTTTTTCGACCTTGTTTTGGGATAAAAATTATACCAACAAGATCTACAAGTTCCGATCTATACCGTGACGGTCTTCACTCTCCGTTCCAACCATTCACGCGCTCCCCGTGCCGCCAGAACTATTTCTATCAGTGAAACATGTGCTCCACGCACTGCCGTCCTCAGCTAGTTAAAGAAAAAGAATACCAAATCCTGGTTCAGAGGTTTGCCTATCAGTGGCCACCACGTGTCGAGATGACAACTCATGCACCCTCACGCACCGCTTCGATTTGGCTCTTCCTTGACCCGTCGCTTCTAGCTGTCGACGCGCCGTCGTCCTTAGCCGCTTGCAAAACACGAATCCCAGATTCAGGATCGAAGGTTGTCGATCTACCGAACCACCCACGACATGCGCACTGAGGAGTCTCCACGCGCTCCACGCACTGCAAAACACGAATCCCATATTCAGGATTGGAGGCCACCGATCTACCGAACCACCCACGACACACACATCGATGAGTCTCCATGCGCTCCGCGTACCGCCATTCGTTGGTATGTCCACCTTGAGTTTGAGGGGATGTTAGAATATATTATGATATTCACCATTTTTGTTGATTGATCTATATTTCCCAATATATGTATATATTGATTTGATTTTGTAATATTGTTCATTAATTCTTGATTGTATTTCCTATTTTATCTGGCCTTATTCAGCTATAAATAGGCTCCTTTGTATACAGTTTAATTTACACAGAAATATAATATTCAGTTCATACATATATTCTCTTCACTATTAAGGGTCTGTTTGATGGGCTTAAAAGTGCGTTTAACATTCAAAAAGTTCGTTTGAAGAAAAAAGTACTCGTTTAGTAAAAAAATTGAAAGCTTTTAAGAGTCCAAAAAAAAGAACAAGAAAAAAAAGGGCCAAAACACATTTTTAATAAAAACTTAAAAACGAAATTTTTGCAAAAAAATAATTTTTGATTTAAAAACTTTATTTTTCCAATGCAATCTAAAGTACATACTTTAAGAGTTACGACGACGTCCAAAGAGTTTCAGCGAGGCTGTACTATTTTCGAGAGAAATATTACAAGAGGCCTCAACTGTAGCGCTTTCAACGTCGAGCTGAGTAGATCATGAAAAATATGACGATGATGACGTCAATTTTCAAAGTCATGGCATAAGAGGCAACCCTAAAATGGTTGTCACCGACGCGTTACGCGTACGTAGGTGAAGGACAGCTCTTTGTGTCCCAACTGGATTGCAATTTCATTTCAATCATGTTGGCCTGATAACTCCAGTCTGGTCGTCTATCCAGAGTCCCAACCCACGTTACTCGGCACTTGACTTTGCCCATGCATTTATTTTTGTCATCCCCACTAGCATTTATGGTCTCGTATGGTACATGTTTAAGATGTTAACTTCACCCTTCAAAAAAAAAAATGTTAACTTCACGCGCATTTAGATTTTTAACAATTTGTTACATGAATTTTACGTGTATTAAGTTATGTAGAGTCTAATTTTGTATTTAATCCGGTTAGCATTCAACCCAATTTAACGTTATAAGCCCTACTTTTTTTTCTTTTTTTTTTTTTTTTCTCTAAGGCTTAATTTATGGAGTGGAGGCTTGGGCCGATAGGTTTTGGCTAGTTTTGATGTTTTGAACCAGTTTGGGGTCATATTTATAATTGCTTGTGACTAGGGTTTTGTGTGAATGTATTATTGACGCCTTTCGTATTGTATTTTTCAAAAATAGTGAAATCTTGTTGAGACTTTATAGACGTAGAATTTAGTGGTGAATCATATAAATTTAGGGATGTACAAGCAGTTGCAGTTAGCGGTTACTGGATAAAACAGTTAACTGCAACCAAAACTACCTAAGTCAGTTATTGGATTTTAATAACCGCAACCACTCTACTTAGGCGGTTAGTGGTTATTTTATAATCGGTGATTAGCGATTATTCAAACCAATAACTGACGGTTTTATAACAGTTTTTTTTTTTTTTTTTTTTTTTTTTTTTAATATGGGCTTCTGGAGGTGTTTTGGGCCTTCATTGTGCCTATTTTTTTGGTTTATTTAAATAATTTTGGATTAAATTGTTCCAAAAAATAATAAATATGATGAAACCATCTCTCTAACTCGTATTTAAAACAACACGTTTTGGTGTTTAACACCAAAACAATGTCGTTTTAATGCTATATATTTAATATTTTATAATGTAAAATATATATTTATATTATTATATATAATGATTGACGGTTAGCGGTTATTTTTCAATTTTCTTACTCCAAAAATCGCTAACCGCCTCACCCTTGGTGGCTAGCGGTTTTTTATAACCACATACTAAAGCGGTTAGCGGTTGCGGGATAGTTATAATCATTAACCGCCCCATTTGTATACCCTTATGTAAATTTATGTGTTTTATTATAATTACTTATTTTTACCACCTTAATTTTTTTTTTTTTTTTTTTGCATCTCACTGACTTTGAGAAATATGCGATAAATTTCATAAACATTGCCGGAGTTGTTGCCATTCTGATTACCGGCCGTTGATATAAATAGCGTTTGACTAGTGGGGAACAGAAAAGTAAAGGCAAACATTAAATATAAAAAGGGGTTGGCAATGGCAATGGCACCACATGGGGTGCATGTATTTATAATGGCATGTGAGCAAGTGTTAACATCATTCATCCCCAGAAAGACTCGAAATTAATGTGTTACCATCAGTCCATTGTTTGGTCCATCAAGGAAAAGGCTGTTTCTTTTGTTCTTTCTTGCTAAGTACGGCTGGGATCATGTCCAGATAATGACTTAATATTAATTAACCAACATATTTAGTGTACAATACTGTGATAACTTCATTTAAGACCTTTGAATTATCACGTGTTTTGAGAAGATTCCTTCAATTATTAAAGACTCTCAATTCTACTTTCTGAATTTATAATTTGGTGCAATTGACTCATTTCGTCAATTTTTTCCATTAAACCCTAATGGAAACCACTAAAAAAATAAAATTACTCTTCAATTTTTATTTTTATTTTTTAAATTTTAATTTGAAATTAAGGGTAAATTTAGAATTTTATAAAAATGTCAATAGTATAAAGGTCATTTTACCACTTTTAACATCCAGAAATTGACGGAGGGGTACATTGCATCAAATTGAAAATTCATGTGGTGAAATTGAGAGTTTTTAAAATTTAGGGGGGTCTTCTCAAAACGAACGGTACGTAATTCAGGAATTTTAAGTGAAGTTTCTCCAAAAATATATATATTTATTCTTTTAGGTATTTATTATAGTTTTAATCAAATCTCTCTTAACCTACGGCCTCATTTACCAAAATTTTGATTATAAATACATCATGTACGTAATTATATAAATGTATATTTAAGTTATTCAATAAAAATATGATACAAATTTTCTCCAAACTAGTCTTGAGGAAATATCTTTTAACCTATTTAAAATAGTGCCAAATGTCTATAAACATATAAAATGCACATTAAATTTAGTCTATAAGTTAGTAACTGCTATTAATTAGGTTAAGAATTTAATGTGCTCCAGATTGGTTAGGAAGAAATTTCTGTCTATAAAAATATAGTCTTATCAAGCTCTTAATTTCATGTAGACTAGAGCCTGTTTAGGATTGCGTTTGAACAATAGAGCTTTTGGGCAAAAGCTTCATTTGAAGCTTTTGTCAGAATTGCGTTTTGATTATTTTGAGGCTTTTTGGACCCTTAAAAGCGCTTTTAATTTTTTTTTTACAAAACGAGTATTTTTTTCTTCAAATGAACTTTTTGAGTGTTAAAAGTACTTTTAAGCCTCTCAAACGTAATCCCAAACAGACCCTTATGAGATTGAATCACTCTAAATTTTTGTGGCTTTTTTTTTTTGTGTTTTTTTTTTTTTTTTTTGGCTTTTGCTTTTGCATCAGTTATTCTTTCCTAATTTATATTTTAGTAATAAGTTTAACATAGTATCATAACTACTTGTACGTGACGTTGTTTAAGGTTTAGGAAAATGTTACCACACGTTTTTTTTTTTCTTAAATTTTTTTTTTTGGGGGCTTTGAGATCTTGTTTTCGTATAAAAACAAAAGAAATTGTTTTACGAAAATCCAAGTAGTGATTGTTTCGGTCGGATTCAACATCCATGGACAGATCATCAGATGCATAATGCAAACAAATGGTCAAAAAAGTGAAGGCTCAACCCATAATTTTAGGTTTAGGGTAGTTGGTTTTTGGTAGAAATAGTACCTACCCACGAATATATATATATAGATGATAATAACGAGAGGCATGTGCAAAACTAATACAACAATTAATTTACTTGTTCAAGTAATTGAGATTAAAGCTCTACAAAATGGATCTTTATATTTTGTACGTATTGAGTTCATGTCGAGTTTAGGTTGTGTCAAAGTACATGTATAAGATTACATACGTCAATCAGAACCCAATCCCTTTAATTAAAAGAGTAAAATCCTTACAATCATAATTTTTTAATTTTATGTTGAGTTCGTGTCAGAATCGTGGGTCGAGTAAAAAATTATCAGCAAAAAACGTAGCCACAACATTCGGCCAAATGCAGATACAAATAATTAGGTTCGAGTAACACACACTTACAAGTCTTACTAACTAAGAATACTATATATAATCATATTCATTATAAATCTTTTACAAACTAACGTGGTACGTAGGTAATTCAGGTGGCACATATCATGGATGTTGGCCACTAAAATATAAAATGTCATAAAATAATTTACATAACATTTATCATGCACGTTTACTAATAGACGTGACAGTTTACTTGATCCGCTGCTAAGTGTCGTAGTTTTCTACACTTGAATATGTACTTGTTGTTTGTTTTCCATCTTTTTGCTAATTAATCATAGTGATTACGTTGGGCATCATTGCATGATTACTTTACTACGTACGTACCCAACTAATCAAATCTACTGCAGTTTTCAACCTACAAGAATATCAGAGGGAAGAGAGGTGGCAGGCAGCGCCGGCCCTGTGCCATACGGCCGGTCGTCGATTCACATTATCTCCGCGTGAAATTAATGCTTCTAACCAACTCCCTCAACTGTAAAAGCAAAAACATGCCCATTTTTTTTCCTTCTTCTCTCCCTTCTATAAATACTTTACCCATAGCCTTTAAATTCCTCATCACTCTCTCTCTTTCTCACAAACACCCCCACCATTCCCATTTCTGTTCTTTTTCGTGGCTTTTACAAAATTTCTGCTATGGCGAGGGAGCTGAAGAAAATGGGGGTGGCGTGTGGGATAGTGTTGCTCTTCATCAATATATGGTGCACGGCACAAGCGGCCCCTCAAGTACCATGCTACTTCATTTTTGGAGACTCCTTGGTGGATAACGGCAATAACAACCAACTCCAATCATTGGCGAGAGCCAACTACCTGCCATATGGGATCGACTTCCCCGGCGGACCGACCGGACGGTTCTCCAATGGAAAAACTACGGTCGACGTTATTGGTGAGCGGTTTCTAACTCTCTAGTTTCATGTCGAGTTTGCGTGCAGTCGTAAAAATTGTCAGTATTTCTTGCATGTCTTTAGTTAGTTAGCAAAACACAAACATCAATGTTGGAGGATGCATATATATTATATAGTGACAAATTCAAGCTTAATTTCATGCATACAATAGGGAGTTTTTCAAGAGAAAGCACCATTACCAAAAGCATATATGATTTGCTAATTGCTTGCATGCATGGTTAAAGTGAAAAAGAAAAAGGTGATCAACAAGCCAATCCAATGACCCTATTGGGAGCACTCAAATTGTCAGATAGCTAGCCCTGATTTTTTTAAAAAAAGTTTTTCCCATTTTCCTCTATTTATCTGAGATTCTCGGATATAGCGAAAGTTATTAAATATTTTTTTTCTCTTGTCAAAAAAAAAAAAAAATAAAAATCTTCGTCCGACTTCCTTTCATGTTCTGAAGAAATGAGAAAATATAGGGTTTTTTCTTTTTTTTTTTTTAATTAGTTCAACTTCTTAAAATATAAAATATAGTGGTCCAAAAATGAACATGGTGTAATAAAGTACATTTAATAAAGGCATGCATGTGTCTTTTCCTTTCTAATGTAATAAATGCCAGTTTTATGCATATTCAAACACAATTTAATGAAGAAGCTATCGTTTTCTATATATCTTGATGTGTGTGCCTGCTGCCCTTTAATTTCCTTGCACTGTTGCACATGGTTTTGGTGCCTGCACTAAATCTGAAACTAGCTAGCTAACACCTTCATTAATTTCCCTTTGGAAAAATAGTAAGGGAAAAAAAGATAAGTAAATTGTGGTAAGAAAACTTTGTTGCCAGATCTGTATGAGAAGTACCTTTTAATTTTTATTTCCTTGAATATATTTATTACCATCTATGTATATTATAAACATGTACATTATTTAGAAATTAAATAGTTATATGGATGTGAAAATATACCAAGCTTGAGCATATTAAACTCATAATATTTAGCTAAACTATATATGTGTACTTTTCCATCTGCCTGCAGCTGAGCTTTTGGGCTTTGACGATTATATACCTCCCTATGTAAGTGCAAGTGGCCAAGACATACTCAAAGGAGTGAACTATGCATCAGCTGCAGCGGGAATTAGACAGGAAACTGGGCAGCAACTGGTAACCAAACTAAACATTACACTTTCTTTCGTATCTGGATGTCGGGTTCGGATGATATCGAGCCAGAGTCCCATTTAATTAAATAGATTAGACTTTCCAATTATTCTAAACGTTATAGTTCACTTACAAATTCCTTTTACTTGTAGGGCGGCCGGATTAGCTTTAGCGGGCAGGTGCAAAATTACCAAAATACAGTTTCACAAGTGGTAAACCTACTTGGGGATGAAAACTCAGCTGCAGATTATCTAAGCAAGTGTATATACTCAATTGGAATGGGCAGCAATGACTACCTTAACAACTATTTCATGCCCCTATACTACTCCAGCAGCAACAGATATACACCTGAACAATATGCTGATGTTCTTCTTCAAGATTATTCTCAGCAACTAAGGGTCAGTACTATATCTCTTAAATTTTTCCTTAAAATTATTTTCATGTTCTTTGATATATATGTTTTGTCTATGTTACAGCTTTTGTATCAGTATGGAGCAAGGAAAATGGTCTTGTTTGGACTTGGTCAAATAGGGTGTAGCCCCAATGAGTTGGCTCAAAATAGCCCTGATGGGTCAACATGTGTGCAAAGAATCAATTCTGCCCTCCAAATATTCAACAACAAGTTGAAATCTCTTGTCAATGATCTCAACAGCAATCTTGCAGATGCAAAATTTATCTTTGTTGACTCTTATGGGATTTTCCAAGATATCGTTAGCAGCCCTTCATCTTATGGTAAATAACTTTCATTCTGCGACTTCCGAATCATCGTTTAATCAATATTTTAACATTTTTTCCGACGAATTTTAGGTTTCCGGGTTACGAATGCCGGGTGCTGCGGTGTAGGGAGGAACAATGGGCAGATTACATGTCTGCCATATCAAACACCATGCCAGAACAGAGATGAGTACCTCTTTTGGGATGCTTTTCATCCAACTGAGGCAGGGAATGCAATTGTAGGGAGGAGAGCTTATAATGCTCAGTCTGCATCAGATGCTTACCCAGTTGATATCAGCAGATTAGCCCAGCTCTGAAGATGGAGATTATGGGTACTGCTGTTGCAGCATGAGATAGAAATTAAGCTATTGATACTATTTTTCTTGCTATGAATTGAACCTAAGATTTGTGTTTGTGGAGAAGTGTGGAGTTTTGTTTAAAGCTTAGTACAAGTATAGTTGGAGATTTTGGCTTGCATCATCCCTATGTAGTTAATGATTCTGTTGAAAAAAATGTGTGAACTTTAATGCCAATAAGAGAAAATAATGTTGAACTTTCAATTTTCGTCTTTTTATTTTGTGATTTTTTCTTATTTTTTGTATGACAAACCTCGGTCGGGTGAGTTTGTATGCTCGACAACGTCCCTAGGTCAAACGAGGATGTACGTTCGACACCAGGCCTAAGAGTGAGGGCTGATACATTAAACAAGTGAAAAATTCTGATCATGGACATTGTCACTGAAAAATTCTTCAACCACTAGTATAGACCATTATCTAATGTCTGGACGTAACGACTCAGAAAAAGTGCTAATTACATCTACACTATTGCTTCGCTCCAAAATGATTAGTCAAGTTACAATTCTATACACTTCCAAGTTTCTACTGATTTTTTATTTTATTTTTTAATTTTTCTCCCAACAGAGTTCAAATTCCTAAAAAAAAAAAAAAAAAAAAACTGGAACATGGGCCAAGGAAATGAAGCTCCTCAAGATTACAATCCAGGCATGAGGCATATATATGTTAGTACTTTGTGAGAGAGAGGGTTAAGGGTATGCCCGACAGAAAAAAGGGTCAAAGTGGGAGACCAAAGGACAAACTCGCAACTCATTTGACCACCAAAAGGATCCTCTTCATTTTTTTTTTTGAAATGGATAGAAACCAGTTAGGCAAAACAGGAAGATTAAAGATCTTAAAAAAAATCAAAAATATCAAAAAGACCATTTTACCCTCCTATATTGCATTAACCAGTTCCTCTCAATTTTCTTTGAAATGGAGAGGATCCCATTCCGTTCAACCAAAAGGTTTATTGCAAGTCTCGTTCGAACAATTCAAAAAAAAAAAAAAAAATAGTGAGGAGTTTTCTAGTAATTTTGATTTAATTCCAATTAAAGCATATAAATTGTTAGCAAACTATTCTATTTTATTCTTCTATTCCTAGTAATAACTATTTTATTTTTGAATGGAATACCCATTTTACAAACGAAACGAGACGTTAAGATTTATCAGCAAGTTCATTGAATAGATTTCTGCCCAATTCATTCAGAAATTGATTTGTGAATTTACGTCAATGGGCCTAAAAATGGAATTAATGGTCCCCATTGCAAGTTTTGGACCTTTGGCCCTGTTTGGGTTTTGATAATGGGCCCACTCAACATAATTTTGTATCAAGTGGGCCGAGAGATTTTGAGACTGGATTATTAAAGATATATTTCAAATAAAAAAAAGAAGAAGAAGATTGGGACAGCACAGTAGTGCGCTGTCGCCAGAAGCAACACCGGAGACTGGGTTGTTAGCAGAGGAATTTTCTCAGCTCTTCCAGAGATCAGTGAGGCAGAAGGGCGCGAGAGAGGGAGAATTTGAGAGCAAAAGCTGTGCGTTTACAAGGTCTGGTCTCTCCCTTTGACTCTCTCTCTCTCTCTCTCTCTCTCTCTCTCTCCGGTATTTTCCCCATTTCCCTGCTCACTCTCTCAGATTCTCGATTTTGAGTTTTGCTAGTGTTGGGTAATGTCTTTTTGATGCAAGTTATTAGATTGGGAAAATTTTCTGTAGATTTTGGAACCTTGATTGTAAACCGAAAAACCTCCATGGAGCATCACGAATTTTGTTTCAAAATGGGATGTTGATGCTGGGATTGGGTCAATCTCTGAATGGGTACTGGTTCTTGCTGCCTGATTGGATATTTAGTTAATTATATAAGAAATTGGGAGATTTTGAAGTAGAACCCAAAACCCATTCTCTGCATAATTTGAATGTTATTTCATTTCTGGGAGTTCATCTGTGTCAGTGTGTGTACTGTGTAGTGGGTTATGGTAGAATTTTACTTGCAAACAACTTGATTGTTTGGGAGTAACCGAAGCTCCTTGGATGAGATGTTGAAATTCTTTAAGCATGTGGAGTACCCGATTTGTTTGAAATTGAAAGATAATGTGAGTATGAGTCTGAAGGTTTAGTTCTGGTTTAGGAAAGTTTTTCGGCAATTACTACTGCTCTAGCTGACGCCACATCCCAACTGGATTTCTGAAACTTTAATAGTTTGTTTCTATTAATCTGGTTATCATGAACTGAGATGAATTATGTTCTGTATAATGGGCTGGACAGGAAGAATTTTGCATAGATGAAATCACTTCTTACATAAGATGCTCTCTTTGAGCTAAGGATGAAAATTCTTTCTGTTACTTAGTCCTTCTCAAGAATATCCTGATCTCTGATGTTTAAGTTGATAGCCAGAACAGAAGATACGTTAAAATTATTGCACGCAAGAGGAAAGTTTGATTTGGCAGTGAAGTATTGTGGATGGTTAAAGTGTATTGTGTACAGATTAATAGATTATATGTTCATTACTAAAATGGGTACAAAATGGTACATGCAAGACTAATGAACAGATTCATATATTTGTGGAACTTAGATTTCTCTTGGCTGCCTTAGAATCCATTTTGGGCTCTATTTTATAATCATTATATGCTGGTTTAAGAGATCCATTAAACTGAAAAATGATGTGCATGTTTGGCGGTAAGGAGATTTTTTCCAACTTTCATCCTTGCTCAATTCGTTAGCTTACTTGAGAAAAGACAATAAAAAGAATATGGAGAGTTAACCATAGATTATGGTTATCTCATTCTGTTTAGGTAATACGTTTTTATTCCAATAAGCTAAGCTAAGTGTTGTGGGTTAGGCAATTCTCCCACAGCTGCCCTGTATGCGTAAAAGAAATTGTAGCTGAATGAATTAATAAATATGGATTTTGGCTGTGGAAAAATATGAAGATTGAGAGGAGAATATTAGTATTTCCTTGGCATTCAGTTTGCTGGAATTTTGACAGAATATTGATAGCTAGTGCAGCCAAGTGCAGGATTCACTCATGAATTTAAGGCTGGAAATTTTTAGAAAACTATCTACTTGGAAGAAATATCTGCTGCCTAATATTATTCTCAACACTTGGGGTTATTGTAGTAGCCATATTTCAATTTAGTGACATGGAAAGCAGAGTATATGCAGGGCTGCTGAAACTTTTAGGAAACCTGAGTTATGTTAGATACACCTACACTGGTTGCTCATGGATTATGGCTGTTGGGTTGATTT
This sequence comes from Corylus avellana, assembly GCF_965113065.1. Taxonomy (NCBI): domain Eukaryota; kingdom Viridiplantae; phylum Streptophyta; class Magnoliopsida; order Fagales; family Betulaceae; genus Corylus; species Corylus avellana. The sequence continues at coordinate 19,841,028 of NC_142490.1, read as the reverse complement.
TACTGTTGTGGTGCTGTTTTGTTTATCCTCAAAGAACCTTGTGTGATATTTCTAGTTAATTAATGAGGTGCAATGTATAAATTCGAAATGGATTACACTGATTTAACAAGGACATGTAGGAGGAGCTGGCTATTCTGTTTTGTAGGATCTTACTTTATACTAGTTGAGAATGCTCTCCTCAAGGCAGTGTACTGGTTTTTTGTTTGAAGGATTTGGTTGGTCATGGTTGAATGTTTAACTTGTTTTAGCCTATGCTGTGAGTATAATGAGGAGAAAACTAAGTGCTGTCCAGAAAATGAAATTCTGGACAGCATGATTCTCATTAAATTATGAAGGATTTGATTTGAAGAAACTTCTCTAAACAAAGGTTATGCGTTAAATCCAGGACTAGGGGTGAAAGGCTGGAAATGTACAAGGTGGGCCGGCTCTCTAGGTAAGTAAACTATCTCAAAACCCTGACAATCAGTTAAAAATATTGTTTATGAAAACTGACAAAAGAAAGGTTGCGTACTTTTTATTCTTATGTTGGCATGAAAGAAATTCTGCATTGTATAATCCTTCTATTTGAAGAAATGTGAAGATTGGAAACTGGTTAGTTTTATGTACTATTGATTATGAATTGTTGTATTCACATGTGAAAAATATGTTTCATGAGCATGGTACAATACATTCGTGAACGAATTGTGGAGTTGTATTCTGTGAAAGAAGCGAGTAAATATTTTGTAATGAGGAGTTGTATTCCTCGTGGCAGATTATGAACAAATGAGAAAAATGATAGTGTTAGTTACTGGGTTTGCCCACAATGATAATGATAGCTTTAACTACTGGGGATTGTAAATTGATGATGAAAGCAATGCCCCCGGAATTGATAGCGGTGCCACCGGGATTGATAGGGTAGCAGTAGATTCCAAGAAAAAAAGCGGTATTACTGGAAATAATAGCTATTTTCAGCCGCTTTGGGCTGTCTTAGGTTATGCCTAATAGTGTGGCAGACTTGTTTGCCTGTTGGTGGACGGGAGGTTGTTCTCGGAGTGTTATGGTGTGGAAGATGGTCCTTGTATGCCTTATGTGGTGTTTGTGGAGGGAAAGAAATGCGAGAAGCTTTGAGGACCTAGAGAGGACTTTAGAGGAGCTCAAAGTTCTTTTTCTTCTTTTCTCTTTTCACTTGGACAGCTGCTTGTTTACGTCCTTTAGTGATTAGTTTTTCTGTCCTTCTTGTTCTCTTTTCTTCTTCTACTTAGAGACATTCTCTTATTTATTTCCTATGTACTAGAATTGCGCCCTTCTTACTTATCAAAAATAAATAAAAAAATAGTTGTAGCCGTAGCTACTGGGATGGAAAGTGGTATTACCGGGAATAATAGCAGTAGCAGTAGTCAGGATGGAAAGCGGTATTGCTGGGATTAATAGCGGTAGCAGTAGCTACCAAGAAATGTGAAATGATTGTAGTATACCGAGATTAATAGTAACACCAGTAGCTACTAGGATTGTAAGTCGTTCCATTGGGATTGATAGCGGTAGCAATAGCTATTGGGATTGAAAGTCGGAAACATGGTGAATGATTTTAGTGCGCACGTACTTTACTGGTTGGGCTTTCTTGCTTTTGAAAGTGAAATTAGAGTACCAAAATTACTTGCAAAAAAATGCAAACAAAATGGTTCCTTAATCTATTCGGTTTTCCTATATTTTCTTGGCAACCGAACAAATTAAAGCTGAAATTTGTATAGTACACTAAATCTATGAATTTAAATTCAGACAAAATGATGTTGTTGAATTAAGTGAACGTTTGTAACCTTTACTACAATTTATGCAGGAAAAGTTGAAATTTCAGTAGTTGAATTAGTATGGATAAGCTACTGGAGTTTGGAAGGAAAGCCCTGTTTTATGTGAGAGTCCTGTCTGGGTATGAAGAGCGCAGAATTCGAAATTTTAGGTTGCAGCTTGAGAAACAAATCAAACAGGTGTTGCGTACAATTCTATTTCTTTTATGTAATGTTTTCTTGATATTCTATAAAAATGTGTGCTCATATATGCGTGGTTCTTGCTTCTTTTTCCTTTTTTTTAACAAGCAAGATTAATATTGAACATGATTTCTGGTGACAGCTATGCTTTTCCTGGTAATTTATATATACAGCTGCATTTGGTACATATTTCACGTGTAGCCCTTCAAAAGTTGTTAAATGTAATGAGTGTTGAGATATAAAATATCTATACGTTAGGGCCTCTTAAATCTCTGATTGGGCTGTATAAGATGCCCCATTTGATTGTCTCTACATCTGCTTGGTGAGCAGCATGGATTGGCTTATACTACAAGTAGTACTAACTTCATTTAGGAAGCATCATATAGGATATCTGGTGGTTGATAGTAGAGATGCTACAAACCTATCTAGTAAGCATATTATGGAGTCAACTTTGCTAGTTGATGGAAAATACTACGTAAAATGCATTTTTTTTTTCCTTTCTCTTAACATTCCTCACCTTAGTTACTAAGGGGTTTCAGGTGATATCGGTGATATAACTTGCGTCCTTGGTCATTAATGCATCAGAAAGTTTAGAACTAATGAGGTAGGTGATATGGTGTAACTCAAAAAATACAAATTCATTATGCACTTGGTAACATGTACCTCTCATAAGCTAATTAAGGAAAATGTATTGCTAAGGCTCAAAAGAGGTGGTTGACAAGAATAAAATAAGTTTTGCATAAACAATCTTCTGATATGCAGGCTGTTAATTGAGGAAGACGTAGATATTATAGCTTGCTCTCTGCTGGCTTTCCTATTAAACTTCATTTGATAGTGCTGTCCTTGGAATTACTGTTTTCTCATTGATGAAATCTTTGGGCTTTGTTGCTCTATTTCTATTACAGAAACGAGCAATCTGTATAAAAAATACATGGCCTCAAAAGGCTCTGTGAATGTGGTTATTAGGGCTAAAAGTGAAAATGCGCATGTTTCCTTTGTAAACTTGCCTGTCCTTGATGTCTTTTCATATCAAATGATCAACTTTGTCAAAATTAAACGTTTGAAGAGGTAGAACCAGACAATTTTCCAAACTTTTTAGATGTGCATGATGACCTCTTGACTCATATGATTGTTCCTCATTTTCTCCAGTGCTCTGGCTATGATTGTTCCTCCTTTTCTTCAGTTCTCTGGCTACTTTTGCTTTTGCCTCATGTAATTTTTGCCTCTTGGTGACACACTTAGAAGTAGGTGTTTTAATTATAAGGGATCCTTTCTGGGAATTCATGTGTTCTTTTTTTCTCCCTCTCTCTTTATTTTTTAATTGTTTTGGTTGGGAGTGGGGGTTTGCTACTTTTTGTAAGATAAGCCATAATATTTGTATTGGTGGGGTTTGATATGCAATTGTACCTGTGCATCCTCAAAGAAGATGAAGAATGACGGTGATTGTTTAATGGAAGGGAATCCCAAGTATTCAAATCTGTCAAATGGTCCCTACAGTTCATTACTTTCAATGGATGCAAGTTCATCCTGTTTAAAGCTTAATTTTGTGTGGGATATACATGTTTTGATGGAGATGAAACTTTTTCTTCCATGACAGAATTGAGAATCATTTTTTTTTTAAAAAAAATAATAAAATAGGTTATATGGGAATGGGAAGAAAAAACTTATTAGCATCAGACTTTAATTCACAGCCTTTTTTTTCCTGCTACTGTTGCTTATCTGATTCTATTATTTTGAGCATTCACATTCTTATGGTAAACATGTTTTGTCTAAATATGCTTTTTTACCTACATGCTCTTCCGCTGTGTCCAGGCACAAGAAAGGAAGGCAGCCTTGAGAAAGATACCAGAGAAGGCTATTTTGGGGGAGGTTCGCCGTATGGTTGAGGAGATGCAAACTTTAAATAAGAAGCTTGAAGAAACAGTAAGTTTCAGTTCACTGGCGCGGGGTTACTTGACAAATGATTATTTGAGACTCTGCTTTACAAGCAGTACTTGATTTCATTTGGATTGTTTTTTGTCAATACAGTATGAATACGAGGAGTCTCCATTCATCAATACTAAGCATGAAACAGAGCAACAAACTCGCCTGATTTTGATATCTCTAGGCCACGCTTTGTTTGTGTTTGAGTTTCCCAGTGAAGAAAAGTTAGTTAAGTTTCCTGAATGACGAAAAAATGCGCCCTAAAGGTTACAACGAAGTGGCCATGTTTTGTTATTGTTGAAAACTATGAGTTTTCAAGTAATATATTAGGTATAGTTGGCGCTATTAGCCAAAGAAAAAGGCCTTAACAGTAGCACTCATATAGAAAACATTTAGTTGATATTTTTCTGACACCTCACAATTTCTCAGACTTTTTGTAGAAGGTGTCCTCTAGACTTATGATGGGTGCCTTATGTCTAAACTATGCTAATCCCAGTAAGGATTTGTCAATCTCACAATTTGTTTCATTCTATGCTTGAAACATTTCACAATTGTTGGTCTCAGAATTTTGAGATGTGAAGGAAACTAAATGGTTTGGATAATGTGTATCTATGATTTGCTAAATTTTGCTGGTGCCAGAGCATATGCCTTCTAGTCGTTTTTGAATGAGACATGTACCTACTATTGGAGATGCTCAATTATTTCATTTGGCTTATATCTCTTTTCTTTCTGTTTCTTTCCCATGTAAGCCTGATTCTTTTGTGTAACAAAAATATTATATTTTCAGGAGGCTGCTATTGAAGATTACTTCAAGCCAATTGACAAAGAAGCTGAGATTGTAATGAAAATGCAACTTGAAGGAGAGGAGAAGACAATGAAAGATATGATGAAAACTATGCATCAACAGGCTTTGCTTGAGAAAGCTGAGGCAGAAAAAGTGACAACTCTCAATCGGACAAATGCAGAACAGCACAACCCGGATCAAGTATCCTCCACCACCCCTCAGCAAGCTCAGAAGAGATGATTTCATTTGAAGTTGGTAACTTTAGTCTTAGATATGATTTTGTATGGGTGCAATTTTGTTTTTGCTGTCTTTCTTAGTGTGCTTTGATCAATTGGTAAGAAATAAAGCAGCCAATTTAGAACACGAACATCTTACCATGTTTATTTGTCTTTGTTTTCTGTTTTCAAGACAAATCAAAACACAAAACACATCAAAATACAGAAATAGTTTTTACCTTTACATAATTACCTTTACAACTTAATATATCAGCAAAAATCAGTTCTTAGATCAAACACTTGTAAAAATAAAAAAAATAAAAAAAATCAATGAATAATTTTTATTTCCCCATCATCCCAATTATACGACAATTGTATAACAATATACTAAATAACATTACTCTCTTCTACATCTAATCAATCAATAATGCAATAGAAGTCTTCATTGTCCTATACTCTGAGAGACTCAGACAGAGCTAACATGGTGCATCGAACAGAACAAAATTGTCGTGTTACATATCCTCACTTCCCCACCCCCACAAAGAAGACAAAATCTATCTCTCTTCAATTATTTTTTGTCTCTCCAAGCCCACACATTAAACTTTTTTTTTTTTTTTTTTCTTTCCAGCCAGCTTCATATAATTTCTTTGTTGGTCGGCAAAAAAAAATGACGGTTGTCTTCTTCCACTCATATAATTTTGTTTTTTTGGGGACAGAAAAAATAAATCAAGTTGTCGTCTAACACCCAAAAAATGAAAAAAAAAAAAGAAGAAAAAGGTCAAAACATTTACTGTATTTCCATTTATATTTCACGTGATAAATCTTTTCCAAATCTTCGATTTTTTTTTTTTTTTTTTTTGGATCTTTCTTGATCTTGATCATTTTGCTTCCCCACCGACAAAAAGAAAGAAGTAAAAAAAATAGAAATGACTTTTACTATCTTTCTTGATCATGATCATTGGTTTAACCCCTCCATCAAACAACCTAGGCTAGAGCAGCCTAAGCCTGTAAGCCACAAACAAAACATGTAAGAAAACGTTTGGAGTAGTATAATTTTTACAACAATTTTCTTCTAAATGGTGAAAAAAGTTAAGCAATATAAGTTGAAAGGCAAATTTAATTATTTATTGACTAATCTAACAAGTGCTACATGAACTATTGGGTAAGACTGACAATTTTTAACACGATTTGCGAACCTGATACGAACTTAATATAGTCTTATACTCATATCTCGACATGGCATGAACCTAACACGAATCCAACAAAATGAATGGGTTAGAGTTGATGGGTTTGAACTGTTTAATTAAATAGGTTGCGTTATGGTTGACGTATTTGGTCTTATTTCTATGACTCAAGACGAACTGAACTTGACATGTGAACGCGAATTGCCACCTCTACTGTCAAGTAAGTTCTAAGAATTTCCTAGTAAAAGTTGTAGTATCATTTGGATCGAGCCTTTGACCATCTAATTTTAAAACTAATTGGTGTTCAGTGAGAGAAGCAAAAGCCTTTTATGACATTTGAAATCGCACTCCATAAAGCATGTTTAAAGAGTAGTTCACGTGGCACAGTTGCATCTCAACAATCCTTCCCTCAACTTGAACCCATGACCTTGTCTCTAATACCATTTGTTGGATCGAGCTTTTGATTATCTCATCTTAAAATTAATTAGTGTTCAATAAGAGAAGCCAAAACCTTTAATGACATTCAAAATCTTATTCCGTAAGACATGTTTTAAGAGTGGTCCACTTGAACAAAGAGACACAGTTACACATCAACAATATCCTACAAACTTTCAAAGTAAGAATAGGAGTTATTTACTACTAACTATATTATTTAACAAATCTCAATATTATCTTAAAAGACCTCAACTTCCTTGCCTAATCATGGGGTAGGTCTTGGCTGTCGACACAACTAGATCAAATGGACTACTTCTACTTAATAGACTTCTTAACCAAGCTATACATCAAATGGGTGACACTTAAAATACGTCATATTAGTCAGTATAAAAATTTGACGTGAAGAGTAAAATTTCTCGTATGAATATGAGTCACAATCGACCATTAATTCATATTAATATAATATTTTTCTTTTAAGTTTATAAATCAATGAATCATATCAATGACGTATTATAATCAAAAGAGTTTTGTTAAGCGTATTACAATTTTTACTACTTACGACATTTCTTACCACGCTAGCCAGTAAAATAATATTTTTGAATAATGAAAAGCATGGAGGTCCATAATTTGTGGAGCCAAAATAGTCATGAAGACCGTACTTAATAAGGCAAGGATTCAAATGAGTGGATGACGGAGCCTTTGCCACTTTCTATATATACTTCTTTTGCTCGGCTCCTATTTTATTGTTTCCTCTTCTTCTATTTTTCTTTGTTAATTTTCTTTCAATCTGTTTTCGATGAAAACTTGGTTGTCTATTTTTGCTCTCCTAGTGCTCTCAAAGTTCCTACTTCACGTGCATGGAAAACCGCAAGTGCCTTGTTATTTCATTTTCGGAGACTCCCTCGTCGACAATGGCAATAACAACCAGCTTCAGACGGTGGCTAGAGCCAATTACCTGCCGTATGGTGTCGACTATCCTTTCGGGCCAACCGGAAGGTTTAGTAACGGCCGGACCTCCGTTGATTTCTTAGGTTCCATCTCTTTCTCTCTCTGTGTTATAATATAGGTTAAACGATTAAATTTACTTCTTATAATCAACAGAGCTAGAAAAAGCTCGCTTCTTGACATTATAAATCTTTCTCACTATAGCTGAACTTTTGGGCTTCGACCACCACATTCCACCCTTCACAACCGCTAGCGGCTCCGACATCCTCAAAGGTGTGAATTATGCATCTGGGTCAGCAGGCATCCGCAATGAAACAGGACAGCATTTGGTAACTATTCATCAATCAACACAATATCTTTGTTCTTTCTTACCCGTTTAAGCTTTTTGAAATAACTGACGATTTAACAGACACGAACTTCTCGATGCAGGGTGTTCACGTCAGCTTTGATGGACAGTTGAAGAACCACATGGCTACAATCTCACGAATTTTTCGCATGCTAGGAAAAAATGTCACAACTTCTGGGTACCTTAAAAAGTGCTTGTATTCGGTTGGAATGGGAAGCAATGATTACATCAACAACTACTTCCTGACCAAACATTACTCATCAAAACGCCTGTATTCTCCAAAGAACTACGCTAAAGTTCTGATCCAACAATATTCTCAGCAAATAAAGGTGCACAATCTGATCTTAATTTGTTCTTGTATATAATTAATATAGGAAAAACGGAAAACTTCAATTACTCTCCTCCCCATGTTTAAGCCTTTTTTTTTGTCAATCAACTTTTTTCAAAGTTTAAAAATTTGTAATGTCGGATAGCTAAACTTAAAAACTTTGCAATGTTACCCATATGTTAGGATTTTTTATTAATTCCTCTGGGAGGATGTGCAAATTTATGAAATATCTACTTTTTTTTTAATTTTTTTTTTATAAAAAAATAAAAAAAACATATGCTGCACGTACTTGATTTGCAGTTGCTGTGGGTTAAGTTTGTTTTTGATTTTAGTAGAAACTTCATAATAATTTTTCGAAGTTCAAAAACTCTCAGTATTGAATTTTTACTTTCTTTTAATTAATTATCCAATTCTGTTAAATCTTGTCAAAATTCACAAAATACCAATTTTTTATTATAAAAAATAAAATAAAAAATTGTGAAGATTTATGCGTTCATTTTATTTTGGTAATTTTGACAAGATTAACAGAAAATCTTAACGAAAGGATGTAAGGGGTAATTGAAAAAAATTGAATGTTTGATATCTTTAATTGAGAGTTTTCAAACTTTGGGGGTAGTGTCAAAACGATCGAGTGGAAGTTCATGAGGGGTTTTGTGAAGTTTTTCCTTAATTTTAAAATTTTTGCAAGGGAGTAAAGAACATTTCACCTCTTTACCGTCTAATTTGACCCCAAATCATAATGGTAAGAGTGGCATTGCAAAGTTTTTAAACTTAGTGATCTGTTATTGCAAATTTTTAAACTTTGAAGGTGTGATTGCAAAAACGCTTAAACACAAGAAAAGTAAATGAAGTTTTCCCTGTAATATATATTAATTGTGATTATTAATTCCTGATCCATTTAATTAATTAATTAATTTCCTCCCTGTCATGTTTTCAGAGATTGTACAATTATGGAGCAAGGAAAGTTGTAGTGTTTGGAGTAGGAATAATAGGGTGCACTCCCAATGCGAATTCTTTGCATGGCAAAAAAGGATCCCTGTGTGTAGATAAAATGAACCATGCCGTTCGACGCTTCAACACAGAGCTTAAATTACTCATAAATCAGCTCAATGCCGATCATTCTGATGCCAAATTTATATACATCAATGCTTACAGAATGGCATCCATGAATGTTTCATCTTTCGGTATATAACTCCGATCCCCAAACTTTCAAACTTCTTTCGCTTTCGGGACGTTGATTTAACATGATAAATATGAGAGCGTTTTGAACTCGAACGTTGTCTCTGTCATTCACTTCTGGTGCGTTTTTATATATGCAGGTTTCAAGGTTTGGGACGTCGGGTGCTGCCCGGTAGGGAAATATGGGCAGTGTGATCCTGATCAGCAAAAGAACATATGCAAGAATAGGAGCCAGTATTTGTTCTGGGACTCTTTCCATCCTACTGAAATTGTTAACCAAATTATTGCAGCCAGATCATACAGTGCTTTTGAGAAATTTGATACGTATCCAACGGATATTAGCCACCTAGCTAAGATTTAATCGTGGACCTCCATCTACTGCGCGCTAGGCGCCTGCAGCCGTGTGATTTCATGTAAATTAATCATATGAGCTTTTTTTAATTTTACATTGGAAATTAGGTTAATTTTTCATATAAGGTACTCTTTTTCAATGAATCAACTACATGATGAGCAAATCAGGCAAATCAGGTTTATATATATATATATATATATATCCGATCGATTGCTCTTGGGTTTGAAGGAAGAGCTCAATCGGCCGGGGATTATACCTCATGAAGCAGAGATATCTAGTTCGAATCTCCTTCTCCCTCTTGTATGGACATGTTACAAAAAAAAAAAAAAAAAATAGAGACGTTATTTAGAATAATGTGTAGCATGATGAAAAAGGGCATAGGGAGGCACACGTGTGTTGCAACGGGGATTGTCAGTGGGTGGAGAAGTGGCCAGAGATGGCGGATGATGGGCGCGTGACTTGTGTGGATGATAGGGAGGTTGGAGTACGTAGATCTACGATCTAAACCCCAAACAAAAGTATTGTGAAAACTAGAAAGAAAGGAAAAGAGAAACCAAAAGAAGGTTGGGAAAGGGTTATAGGGTTGGGGAAGGTGTGGAGGATGGAAGAGAATGAGGAGCACTTTTATAAGGAATAATTGATATGCCAATTTTCGTGCATATGTTTTAGTCCAATGGGCATCTTCCCA